>NW_026533235.1:0-120000 GCF_028296485.1 Oppia nitens
ATCTAATTAGAGTGATCAAAATCAAGTATTTGCAGTGTTTGAGTCTTCTTAAAACCTCTTACTATATGCTTACTATATGCTTACTATATGCTTACAATATACAGCAAATTGATCGAATCTTTCATCTAATAGAGTGATCAAAATCAAGTATTTTGGCAGTGTTTGAGTCTTCTTAAAAACCTCTTACTATATGCTTACTATATGCTTACTATATGCTTACAATATACAGCAAATTGATCGAATTTTTCATCTAATTAGAGTGATCAAAATCAAGTATTTGGCAGTGTTTGAGTCTTCTTAAAACCTCTTACTATATGCTTACTATATGCTTACTATATGCTTACTATATGCTTACTATATGCTTACAATATACAGCAAATTGATCGAATCTTTTCATCTAATTAGAGTGATCAAAATCAAGTATTTGGCAGTGTTTGAGTCTTCTTAAAACCTCTTACTATATGCTTACTATATGCTTACTATATGAAAAAATAGTAAGCATATAGTAAGCATATAGTAAGAGGTTTTAAGAAGACTCAAACACTGCCAAATACTTGATTTTGATCACTCTAATTAGATGAAATTCGATCAATTTGATTATTGATCAATATAGTTGCTGTATAGTAAGCATATAGTAAGCATATAGTAAGCATATAGTAAGAGGTTTTAAGAAGACTCAAACACTGCCAAATACTTGATTTTGATCACTCTAATTAGATGAAAAGATTCGATCAATTTGCTGTATATTGTAAGCATATAGTAAGCATATAGTAAGCATATAGTAAGAGGTTTTAAGAAGACTCAAACACTGCCAAATACTTGATTTTGATCACTCTAATTAGATGAAAAGATTCGATCAATTTGCTGTATATTGTAAGCATATAGTAAGCATATAGTAAGCATATAGTAAGAGGTTTTAAGAAGACTCAAACACTGCCAAATACTTGATTTTGATCACTCTAATTAGATGATAAAGCATATTCGATCAATTTGCATATAGTATTTTGTCAAACACTGCCAAATACTTGATTTTGATCACTCTATTAGATGAAAAGATTCGATCAATTTGCTGTATATTGTAAGCATATAGTAAGCATATAGTAAGCATATAGTAAGAGGTTTTAAGAAGACTCAAACACTGCCAAATACTTGATTTTGATCACTCTAATTAGATGAAAAGATTCGATCAATTTGCTGTATATTGTAAGCATATAGTAAGCATATAGTAAGCATATAGTAAGAGGTTTTAAGAAGACTCAAACACTGCCAAATACTTGATTTTGATCACTCTAATTAGATGAAAAGATTCGATCAATTTGCTGTATATTGTAAGCATATAGTAAGCATATAGTAAGCATATAGTAAGAGGTTTTAAGAAGACTCAAACACTGCCAAATACTTGATTTTGATCACTCTAATTAGATGAAAAGATTCGATCAATTTGCTGTATATTGTAAGCATATAGTAAGCATATAGTAAGCATAAGAAGACTCAAACACTGTATGATTTTGTAAGCATATAGTAAGCATATAGTAAGCATATAGTAAGAGGTTTTAAGAAGACTCAAACACTGCCAAATACTTGATTTTGATCACTCTAATTAGATGAAAAGATTCGATCAATTTGCTGTATATTGTAAGCATATAGTAAGCATATAGTAAGCATATAGTAAGAGGTTTTAAGAAGACTCAAACACTGCCAAATACTTGATTTTGATCACTCTAATTAGATGAAAAGATTCGATCAATTTGCTGTATATTAGTAAGCATATAGTAAGCATATAGTAAGCATATAGTAAGAGGTTTTAAGAAGACTCAAACACTGCCAAATACTTGATTTTGATCACTCTAATTAGATGAAAAGATTCGATCAATTTCAATTTGCTGTATATTGTAAGCATATAGTAAGCATATAGTAAGCATATAGTAAGAGGTTTTAAGAAGACTCAAACACTGCCAAATACTTGATTTTGATCACTCTAATTAGATGAAAAGATTCGATCAATTTGCTGTATATTGTAAGCATATAGTAAGCATATAGTAAGCATATAGTAAGAGGTTTTAAGAAGACTCAAACACTGCCAAATACTTGATTTTGATCACTCTAATTAGATGAAAAGATTCGATCAATTTGCTGTATATTTGTAAGCATATAGTAAGCATATAGTAAGCATATAGTAAGAGGTTTTAAGAAGACTCAAACACTGCCAAATACTTGATTTTGATCACTCTAATTAGATGAAAAGATTCGATCAATTTGCTGTATATTGTAAGCATATAGATGAAAAGATTCGATCAATTTGCTGTATATAAGCAGTAAGCATATAGTAAGCATATAGTAAGAGGTTTTAAGAAGACTCAAACAGCCAAATACTTGATTTTGATCACTCTATTAGATGAAAAAGATCAATTTGCTGTATAGGTTTAGTAAGCATATAGTAAGCATATAGTAAGCATATAGTAAGCATATAGTAAGAGGTTTTAAGAAGACTCAAACACTGCCAAATACTTGATTTTGATCACTCTAATTAGATGAAAAGATTCGATCAATTTGCTGTATATTGTAAGCATATAGTAAGCATATAGTAAGCATATAGTAAGAGGTTTTAAGAAGACTCAAACACTGCCAAATACTTGATTTTGATCACTCTAATTAGGTGAAAAGATTCGATCAATTTGCTGTATATTGTAAGCATATAGTAAGCATATAGTAAGCATATAGTAAGCATATAGTAAGAGGTTTTAAGAAGACTCAAACACTGCCAAATACTTGATTTTGATCACTCTAATTAGATGAAAAGATTCGATCAATTTGCTGTAGTAAGCATATAGTATTCAAACACTGTAAGCATATAGTAAGCATTTGCATATAGTATAGTAAGCATATAGTAAGCATATAGTAAGAGGTTTTAAGAAGACTCAAACACTGCCAAATACTTGATTTTGATCACTCTAATTAGATGAAAAGATTCGATCAATTTGCTGTATATTGTAAGCATATAGTAAGCATATAGTAAGCATATAGTAAGAGGTTTTAAGAAGACTCAAACACTGCCAAATACTTGATTTTGATCACTCTAATTAGATGAAAAGATTCGATCAATTTGCTGTATATTGTAAGCATATAGTAAGCATATAGTAAGCATATAGTAAGAGGTTTTAAGAAGACTCAAACACTGCCAAATACTTGATTTTGATCACTCTAATTAGATGAAAAGATTCGATCAATTTGCTGCATATATATAGTAAGCATATAGTAAGCATATAGTAAGCATATAGTAAGAGGTTTTAAGAAGACTCAAACACTGCCAAATACTTGATTTTGATCACTCTAATTAGATGAAAAGATTCGATCAATTTGCTGTATATATATAGTAAGCATATAGTAAGCATATAGTAAGCATATAGTAAGCATATAGTAAGAGGTTTTAAGAAGACTCAAACACTGCCAAATACTTGATTTTGATCACTCTAATTAGATGAAAAGATTCGATCAATTTGCTGTATGCCAAATACTTGATTTTGATCATTAGTAAGATCAATTTGCTGTATATTTGTAAGCATATATATAGTAAGCATATAGTAAGCATATAGTAAGCATATAGTAAGCATATAGTAAGAGGTTTTAAGAAGACTCAAACACTGCCAAATACTTGATTTTGATCACTCTAATTAGATGAAAAGATTCGATCAATTTGCTGTATATTGTAAGCATATAGTAAGCATATAGTAAGCATATATATAGTAAGCATATAGTAAGCATATAGTAAGAGGTTTTAAGAAGACTCAAACACTGCCAAATACTTGATTTTGATCACTCTAATTAGATGATTCGATCAATTTGCTGTATATTCGAGTCAATTTGCTGTATATATAGTAAGCATATAGTAAGCATATAGTAAGCATATAGTAAGAGGTTTTAAGAAGACTCAAACACTGCCAAATACTTGATTTTGATCACTCTAATTAGATGAAAAGATTCGATCAATTTGCTGTACTTGATTTTGATCATATATAGTAAGCATATAGTAAGCATATAGTAAGCATATAGTAAGCATATAGTAAGAGGTTTTAAGAAGACTCAAACACTGCCAAATACTTGATTTTGATCACTCTAATTAGATGAAAAGATTCGATCAATTTGCTGTATATTGTAAGCATATAGTAAGCATATATAAGCATATAGTAAGCATATAGTAAGAGGTTTTAAGAAGACTCAAACACTGCCAAATACTTGATTTTGATCACTCTAATTAGATGAAAAGATTCGATCAATTTGCTGTATATTGTAAGCATATAGTATATTGTAAGCATATAGTAAGCATATAGTAAGCATATAGTAAGCATATAGTAAGAGGTTTTAAGAAGACTCAAACACTGCCAAATACTTGATTTTGATCACTCTAATTAGATGAAAAGATTCGATCAATTTGCTGTATATTGTAAGCATATTGTAAGCATATAGTAAGCATATAGTAAGCATATAGTAAGCATATAGTAAGCATATAGTAAGAGGTTTTAAGAAGACTCAAACACTGCCAAATACTTGATTTTGATCACTCTAATTAGACTCTAATTAGATGAAAAGATTCGATCAATTTGCAAATATATTTTGTATATAGTAAGCATATAGTAAGCATATAGTAAGCATATAGTAAGAGGTTTTAAGAAGACTCAAACACTGCCAAATACTTGATTTTGATCACTCTAATTAGATGAAAAGATTCGATCAATTTGCTGTATATTGTAAGCATATAGTAAGCATATAGTAAGCATATAGTAAGCATATAGTAAGCATATAGTAAGCATATAGTAAGCATATAGTAAGAGGTTTTAAGAAGACTCAAACACTGCCAAATACTTGATTTTGATCACTCTAATTAGATGAAAAGATTCGATCAATTTGCTGTATATTGTGCATATTGTAAGCATATAGTAAGCATATAGTAAGCATATAGTAAGCATATAGTAAGCATATAGTAAGAGGTTTTAAGAAGACTCAAACACTGCCAAATACTTGATTTTGATCACTCTAATTAGATGAAAAGATTCGATCAATTTGCTGTATATTTAAGCATATAGTAAGCATATAGTAAGCATATAGTAAGAGGTTTTAAGAAACACTGCCAAATACTTGATTTTGATCACTCTAATTAGATGAAAAGATATAGTAAGCAGGTTTTAAGAAGACTCAAACACTGTACTTGATTTTGCTAATAGATAGTAAGCATATAGTAAGCATATAGTAAGCATATAGTAAGCATATAGTAAGAGGTTTTAAGAAGACTCAAACACTGCCAAATACTTGATTTTGATCACTCTAATTAGATGAAAAGATTCGATCAATTTGCTGTATATATAGTAAGCATATAGTAAGCATATAGTAAGCATATAGTAAGCATATAGTAAGAGGTTTTAAGAAGACTCAAACACTGCCAAATACTTGATTTTGATCACTCTAATTAGATGAAAAGATTCGATCAATTTGCTGTATAGTAAGCATATAGTAAGCATATAGTAAGCATATAGTAAGCATATAGTAAGAGGTTTTAAGAAGACTCAAACACTGCCAAATACTTGATTTTGATCACTCTAATTAGATGAAAAGATTCGATCAATTTGCTGTATATTGTAAGCATATAGTAAGCATATAGTAAGCATATAGTAAGCATATAGTAAGAGGTTTTAAGAAGACTCAAACACTGCCAAATACTTGATTTTGATCACTCTAATTAGATGAAAAGATTCGATCAATTTGCTGTATATTTGCTGCATATATATTAGTAAGCATATAGTAAGCATATAGTAAGCATATAGTAAGAGGTTTTAAGAAGACTCAAACACTGCCAAATACTTGATTTTGATCACTCTAATTAGATGAAAAGATTCGATCAATTTGCTGTATATTGTAAGCATATAGTAAGCATATAGTAAGCATATAGTAAGAGGTTTTAAGAAGACTCAAACACTGCCAAATACTTGATTTTGATCACTCTAATTAGATGAAAAGATTCTTGATTTTGATCAATTTGCATATTTGCATATAGTAAGCATATAGTAAGCATATAGTAAGCATATAGTAAGCATATAGTAAGCATATAGTAAGAGGTTTTAAGAAGACTCAAACACTGCCAAATACTTGATTTTGATCACTCTAATTAGATGAAAAGATTCGATCAATTTGCTGATCAATTTGCTGTATATTGTAAGCATATAGTAAGCATATAGTAAGCATATAGTAAGCATATAGTAAGCATATAGTAAGAGGTTTTAAGAAGACTCAAACACTGCCAAATACTTGATTTTGATCACTCTAATTAGATGAAAAGATTCGATCAATTTGCTGTATATAGTAAGCATATAGTAAGCATATAGTAGCATATAGGTTTTAAGAAGACTCAAACATATAGTAAGCATATAGTAAGCATATAGTAAGAGGTTTTAAGAAGACTCAAACACTGCCAAATACTTGATTTTGATCACTCTAATTAGATGAAAAGATTCGATCAATTTGCTGTATATTGTAAGCATATAGTAAGCATATAGTAAGCATATAGTAAGCATATAGTAAGCATATAGTAAGCATATAGTAAGCATATAGTAAGAGGTTTTAAGAAGACTCAAACACTGCCAAATACTTGATTTTGATCACTCTAATTAGATGAAAAGATTCGATCAATTTGCTTGATTTTGATATGTAAGCATATAGTAAGCATATAGTAAGCATATAGTAAGCATATAGTAAGAGGTTTTAAGAAGACTCAAACACTGCCAAATACTTGATTTTGATCACTCTAATTAGATGAAAAGATTCGATCAATTTGCTGTATATTGTAAGCATATAGTAAGCATATAGTAAGCATATAGTAAGCATATAGTAAGAGGTTTTAAGAAGACTCAAACACTGCCAAATACTTGATTTTGATCACTCTAATTAGATGAAAAGATTCGATCAATTTGCTGTATATATAGTAAGCATATAGTAAGCATATATATAGTAAGCATATAGTAAGAGGTTTTAAGAAGACTCAAACACTGCCAAATACTTGATTTTGATCACTCTAATTAGATGAAAAGATTCGATCAATTTGCTGTATATTGTAAGCATATAGTAAGCATATAGTAAGCATATAGTAAGCATATAGTAAGCATATAGTAAGAGGTTTTAAGAAGACTCAAACACTGCCAAATACTTGATTTTGATCACTCTAATTAGATGAAAAGATTCGATCAATTTGCTGTATAATTAGTAAGCATATAGTAAGCATATAGTAAGCATATAGTAAGCATATAGTAAGCATATAGTAAGCATATAGTAAGAGGTTTTAAGAAGACTCAAACACTGCCAAATACTTGATTTTGATCACTCTAATTAGATGAAAAGATTCGATCAATTTGCTGTATATTGTAAGCATATAGTAAGCATATAGTAAGCATATAGTAAGCATATAGTAAGCATATAGTAAGAGGTTTTAAGAAGACTCAAACACTGCCAAATACTTGATTTTGATCACTCTAATTAGATGAAAAGATTCGATCAATTTGCTGTATATTGTAAGCATATTAAGCATATAGTAAGCATATAGTAAGCATATAGTAAGCATATAGTAAGCATATAGTAAGCATATAGTAAGAGGTTTTAAGAAGACTCAAACACTGCCAAATACTTGATTTTGATCACTCTAATTAGATGAAAAGATTCGATCAATTTGCTGTATATTGTAAGCATATAGTAAGCATATAGTAAGCATATAGTAAGCATATAGTAAGCATATAGTAAGAGGTTTTAAGAAGACTCAAACACTGCCAAATACTTGATTTTGATCACTCTAATTAGATGAAAAGATTCGATCAATTTGCTGTATATTGTAAGCATATAGTAAGCATATAGTAAGCATATAGTAAGCATATAGTAAGCATATAGTAAGCATATAGTAAGCATATAGTAAGAGGTTTTAAGAAGACTCAAACACTGCCAAATACTTGATTTTGATCACTCTAATTAGATGAAAAGATTCGATCAATTTGCTGTATATTGTAAGCATATAGTAAGCATATAGTGTTATAAGTAGTCAGTGCCATTGCAATGATATACTGATTAATGTTTTAAAGCTATAATTATTTCAATACAAAAGTGATTTTTGTTTGTGTTTAAATTTACTAAAGTGAATTTAACACAACGCTTAGTTTTATTTTTATTTAATTAATTATATTTGCAAACCAATGTTTGCTTAATACTAAAATCTAGAATTCACTTTTAAAAATGTATTTAAGTGTTTTACAGAAAAGTGAATAGTAAACACCTACTTTTAAGCAAAGTTTTGTTTTATTTTTATTTAGTATTTCACTGTTAAAATAATGCATTGAAATGTTATACAGAACAGTGAGTAGTAAACTCCTACTTTTAAGCAAAGTTTTATTTTATTTTTACTCTGTATTTCACAGTTAAAATAATGTATTGAAATGTTATACAGAAAAATGAATAGTTTACGCCCAGGGATTAAAGCTGACTCAATACGACCTGATTATTTCTCACGTACACTTTAGTATAAATAGAGGTGTCTTTCAGACACCAAAGTGGGTTCTCTTCTGAGATCAGTTCTCAGTTCTCTTCGGAGATCTCTTCGGAGTTTCTCTGGGAGTACTACAATGTATAACTGTTTATAAGATGAAATAAAAGTATTTGCATATTACTTTGTGTGTATTACTTACTCGTCGCGGCTGGTGGTCTTGGATTGCGTCATGGATTACACTATCGATGTTATACTGATGAAAGCTGACCGCAAGAAAGATTACATCATGGATAACATTATCGATTGAGTCATGGAAGTACACCATGGATTACGTCATGGATGGTATTATGGATCACATATGGCTTCACTACAGGCCCATTGGTCCTACAGGCTCAACAGTCCTATAGGATACAGTTAACATAAAGGATAGCAATCGAACGCCGCGTCGATGGGAGTCGTCCACTTATTACGTAAGCGAATACTATATAGAAGGGAACTCCGGTACTGTGTCCGCTACACGGTAGGATCTGACTGGTCCGACCAAAGACAAGTGTTGACACGTGATGACGTTGAGTAAACCTTATCATTGAGTAACCTATTATAAGCTATGCAAAAGTAAGCGCTATGATAGGTTAACTCAGATATAGTAATAAGTCACAAGACAAACTGGTCAACTGTTATACTGACCACCTGGTCCACTGACCAAGGTCGAAGGTCGAAGGTCAGAGGTCAGAGGTCAGAGGTCAGAGGTCAGAGGTCAGAGGTCAGAGGTCAGAGGTCAGAGGTCAGAGGTCAGAGGTCAGAGGTCAGAGGTCAAGGTCACATGTCCAAGGTCAAGGTCACTCGTCCAAGGTCAAGGTCACACGTCCAAGGTCAAGGTCACATGTCCAAGGTCAAGGTCACATGTCCAAGGTCAAGGTCACCTATACAAGGTCAAGGTCATCGAGATCTGGAAATCGGGTTTTATGTACTGATACCAATGGTACTTGTTGGAGACCAGTATGACAAGTAGTTATGGAGATATCAAGGAAAACATGTTTACTAAACAGACCTTAAAACTAGACTTTGTACCAATCAGTTGGATATCCGTACGGTAGTATTATACGGATAGTTTATGCAAGAAACAGCATAAACTAAAACAGTCGGTCGACTAAATACTACACAAAACAACACATAGCTTTGTACACAACCAGTGATAGGAGATCCGCTCGCTCCTTAAGCCACACACCGATAGAGATGATAATGCTGGTACGTACAAGGCACAGTAAGGGCTTAGTCTTAAGCAATAGTAGGGTTTACATCACGGGTTAGTGGACACTCATAGTGTTCACATATAAAATAGACCCGTGATAACCCCACTTCCCTTGCATTTGGTGGCAGCGTTGGAGGATTTCGAATACCCAAAAGAAACAATACGTATATACCAAATGTCCCTTACATTTGGTTTCAGCGATGGTGGGATGCGATATTCCACAAAAAAAAACACAACACGCTTAACCACATGTTCCTTACACTTGGTTACATCGTTGGAGGATACGAAATCCTAAAAGAAACAAAATACGTTTTAACCTAATGTTGCTTACATTTGGTGGAAGCAGTGGAGGATGCAAATTTCCACAAAATACAAATTTATGGATTCACCGATATGTTATACAAACTACTGAAATGAACTAACCAAATATCCGAATAATACGTAATTACTAGAGACGTATAAACCAAAAGTCACTCGCATTTGGTGACAGTACTAAAGAATTTGAATAAAAGAGATTAACATAACCAGACTGGCGCTGAGTCCGAGCCATATGGCTTTGGGCGTAGCTGGTATATACATACATTGAATTTCAACCTTTCGTCGTGGATCGAATATACTGATTAAAGCACATTGGTAATTATTAAACCGTTTACATAATTTGGTTAAATCAGTATAGCTATACATTTGGTATATCGGTTATACATTCACGTATGTTATCGGACACATAGTTTATGACAAAACGCTAGTCTATGGGACGTGAGGCATAGTTCTATTGCACTCCCAAAATACAAAGCAAAGTAATCATAAACTATAGAACTCTATTGTAGTGGCCGATAGCGCTGTGTATACATGTATCACTGCTTATATTCAATACATTATACTGAACTGATAAACCATTTTATGTACACAATGCTCATTTAAACGCATGAGCATCAAGATGAAGCCAACACCTAACAACCACACTACGTTAAAACATAAGTAATTATTTTAATAATGGCTGACGATAACGATACCATACAACTTGTCATGAGAATAGTAAATGTAAACACGAATGCTACGAAGCCATCTACTGGTACATCAACGCAAACTACATTTCACGTACTAGTTAATTTGGACCTGCTCTTATTTGGACTTGATGTTGGTATACGACTTGGTTTAACTGTAAACTTCAGCAGTCGTAACGTTACCGCTCGCATTATGTAAACATAGACGTGTTTTCACACAGCACGACACAGACATTTGAAGAATTCTAGTTGTTAAGCACAAGATTATTACGGTTTCGCAATTTGACTCAGTCCTTACCGCTGACATTAAAATGAATACGACGTGATTGTAAAAATGATTCGAGAGAAGGCAAAGGACGTAAAATTAAGAATAGCCAGTATGCTTTCCTGGTTATTATGGTATCAAAGAAAGACGGTGGAGAACAATTAAGCATAAATTATAGAAGACAACGATATTGCTATAGATGACAAATTGCGGATGACGAATCACTGAAGTGTTAGACCGCCTTAAGGCGCTCGTTATTTTAAAACACTTGATGTGACTTGGGGTTACTGGCATATCGAAATGGTTCAGACGACTTAACAGATTTTGGCACACATGAAAACCATAATGAATATCTGCTGACATATTAGATACTAAGATACGTGAAGAAAAACTAACATTAAAGAAAAAAGCTAAACATTTTACAGCATTAACAAAGAAAGTTTTACATTTCTTTGGGGATCAAAACACGAAAAAACATTCAGAATACAATGAATGGGATTCAAAAGTGAAATAAAAGAAGCTTCATCAGACGAGATTTAATAGAAGAAGATAATCATGATTATTAAGAGATTTTAAAAGACAAATCCTAAAAGATTAACATGACAATGAGCAATCCGGAACTCAATTAGGATTTTATGACATGGAAAATTAAAAAGTTTTGAACTCACTGTGTAGACAATCATAAGTTATTAAATAACTGAGTCATGTCAGTTAAATGAAGAACTGCTGCAGCTGATGGATACCACTTATTATTTGAAATAATCGGAGCTGACATATTGGGCCGTTCCTCCGAAATAGAATTTCAAAATAAAAGATTTTAATGATTGACCTAATTTATTAAAAATGAAGACATAGTGAGAAAGAGTGCAAACCTAGTAAAGTAAAATGGTTTGTTGATGAAGTTCTGACGTGATATGGCGCCATAACGAAATAAAGTTGGTCAGATACTTCATTGAAGATTTCATTAGAAATCTTAGTTCCTCCATTTGCATACACCATATAATCAACAGTAAAATAAATTTGCGGAAAAAAATTTGAAACTGTACATCGCAATTTTATCGATATATGGATGTGAAGACTAGTACCAATAGACGTATTTTAATAAAGTCCGCGTGTATTTGCTTTTGGTATTATTATTTGGAGGATGGAAGATAATTGGTTCAAAGAAATATAATGAATGCGTTTAACGATGATAAATCCCGTTATAGCGCTGACATCGCGATGTTACACACAAGGAGTAGATTTGGTGTCTCTACACAATCCTTCGGAGTAGGGTCTTAATACCCATTTATGGAACCAATTGGTAGGCCCATACATGATTAAGAAGCGGCAAATTTATACACCATCGAGATGACAATTAAGAAAAAATGTAATTGTGTCGATCGACGAGTTTTACAATGCAATTACAAATCATTGAGAAAAATAGATCGCCGATAGAGGCAATTCAATGAGATTTAACTTTCACGTGATAAAAATGACAATTGTAAAAATAATTGTGTTGTTCGACGAGACTTGAAATGGAATAACAAAACAGTGAGAAAATAGATCGCCGATAGAGGCAATTCAATAAGATATAGATTTCACATGGCTTAGAGACCATGATGATGATTAAGAAAATAAGTTAATTTCACTCGTCGAGTTTTGCAATGAAATTACATAACATTGAGAGAATAGATCGCCGATAGAGGCAATTCAATGAGATATAATGAGAATAAACAAGTGATCACTATTTAGAATTCTAAGTTATATAAGATGAGTAAAAAAGATTTTAATAAATGAATTTGTTATAGGAATCATAAGTTAAAGAATTCGTACATTAGAACATTTATAGGCCTATTAAAATGTATAATCGTACGCAATTTAAACCATTTGATTTGTTAAAACTATAACGTCATTAGTAAAATTTATATTTAGATTTTTAATAATTAAATTTAAAGATAGAGAAAGAGATAATTGTTAACATTAGTTGTTAATTAATAAATGTTATAAAGAAATAATAAATAATAATGGTCAACCAAACGACAACCTTGGCAGATATGGGTCAAGAATCAAGCACAAGAAGCCAACGGTTAATTAAAAATCGTATTACAGATGATTTCTGTTATTTGGCTAAACCATTTAAAGCAAATGAAATGAAAAGTTGGATAATCCAAGTATACATGTTAATTGAAACTTAAAAATTAATTAATTTCGTAAAATAAGTGGATAAAGATTTTATAATTATAATAAATTCTGAAAAATAAACTGGTGAATATGTAATAATCGATGACTTGAAGATGACTGCAATATTGTTTCAAGACATTCGCAATCGAAAGAAATTGGTATTAAATACCGAATATAGAGTCGATTTATTATGGATAACGATACGAAGACCACTACAAAATAATTTATCAACATAGTCCACTTTTATAAACTGATTGAAGCATAATTTAAGGAATCCTATGAAAAACAAGTTTATTATAAATAAGAAAAAACAAGATGACATTGGTGAATTTATCAAATATAGTTGGTTTATTATAAAATGAATAAACCGATACGAAGCTGAGTAAGAAATCGAATATTATATTGGTTGATAATGGGTATGAAGATGTTGACTAGAAATTACAAATAAAATGAATAATGAAAAAGACGATAACAAACAAACGGACAGATTGTACGTCATTAATTAAAATAGCTTAAATTTATTTATGTAATGCTTGAAATTTTGAAATTTGTAATTAGTTTATAAAAATTAATTGTAAACTATTGTGTACATGAGGGGTAGTTATGAACCAGACGTAATTTCTTAATTACGCATCTGAGGACAGATGCAGACTTGAAGGGGCGGAAGTGTTATAAGTAGTCAGTGCCATTGCAATGATATACTGATTAATGTTTTAAAGCTATAATTATTTCAATACAAAAGTGATTTTTGTTTGTGTTTAAATTTACTAAAGTGAATTTAACACAACGCTTAGTTTTATTTTTATTTAATTAATTATATTTGCAAACCAATGTTTGCTTAATACTAAAATCTAGAATTCACTTTTAAAAATGTATTTAAGTGTTTTACAGAAAAGTGAATAGTAAACACCTACTTTTAAGCAAAGTTTTGTTTTATTTTTATTTAGTATTTCACTGTTAAAATAATGCATTGAAATGTTATACAGAACAGTGAGTAGTAAACTCCTACTTTTAAGCAAAGTTTTATTTTATTTTTACTCTGTATTTCACAGTTAAAATAATGTATTGAAATGTTATACAGAAAAATGAATAGTTTACGCCCAGGGATTAAAGCTGACTCAATACGACCTGATTATTTCTCACGTACACTTTAGTATAAATAGAGGTGTCTTTCAGACACCAAAGTGGGTTCTCTTCTGAGATCAGTTCTCAGTTCTCTTCGGAGATCTCTTCGGAGTTTCTCTGGGAGTACTACAATGTATAACTGTTTATAAGATGAAATAAAAGTATTTGCATATTACTTTGTGTGTATTACTTACTCGTCGCGGCTGGTGGTCTTGGATTGCGTCATGGATTACACTATCGATGTTATACTGATGAAAGCTGACCGCAAGAAAGATTACATCATGGATAACATTATCGATTGAGTCATGGAAGTACACCATGGATTACGTCATGGATGGTATTATGGATCACATATGGCTTCACTACAGGCCCATTGGTCCTACAGGCTCAACAGTCCTATAGGATACAGTTAACATAAAGGATAGCAATCGAACGCCGCGTCGATGGGAGTCGTCCACTTATTACGTAAGCGAATACTATATAGAAGGGAACTCCGGTACTGTGTCCGCTACACGGTAGGATCTGACTGGTCCGACCAAAGACAAGTGTTGACACGTGATGACGTTGAGTAAACCTTATCATTGAGTAACCTATTATAAGCTATGCAAAAGTAAGCGCTATGATAGGTTAACTCAGATATAGTAATAAGTCACAAGACAAACTGGTCAACTGTTATACTGACCACCTGGTCCACTGACCAAGGTCGAAGGTCGAAGGTCAGAGGTCAGAGGTCAGAGGTCAGAGGTCAGAGGTCAGAGGTCAGAGGTCAGAGGTCAGAGGTCAGAGGTCAGAGGTCAGAGGTCAGAGGTCAAGGTCACATGTCCAAGGTCAAGGTCACTCGTCCAAGGTCAAGGTCACACGTCCAAGGTCAAGGTCACATGTCCAAGGTCAAGGTCACATGTCCAAGGTCAAGGTCACCTATACAAGGTCAAGGTCATCGAGATCTGGAAATCGGGTTTTATGTACTGATACCAATGGTACTTGTTGGAGACCAGTATGACAAGTAGTTATGGAGATATCAAGGAAAACATGTTTACTAAACAGACCTTAAAACTAGACTTTGTACCAATCAGTTGGATATCCGTACGGTAGTATTATACGGATAGTTTATGCAAGAAACAGCATAAACTAAAACAGTCGGTCGACTAAATACACAAATCAACACATATAGCTTTGTACACAACCAGTGATAGGAGATCCGCTCGCTCCTTAAGCCACATACCGTTACAGTTAATAATGCTGGTACGTGCAGGGCAAAGTAAGGGCTTAATCTTTAAGTAATAGTAGGGTTTACATCACGGGTTAGTGGACACTCATAGTGTTCACATATAAAATAGACTGTATATTGTAAGCATATAGTAAGCATATAGTAAGCATATAGTAAGAGGTGACTCAAACATACTTGATTTTGATCACTCTCGATCAATTTGCTGTATATTGTAAGCATATAGTAAGCAAATAGTAAGCATATATATTGTAAGCATATAGTAAGCATATAGTAAGAGGTTTTAAGAAGACTCAAACACTGCCAAATACTTGATTTTGATCACTCTAATTAGATGAAAAGATTCGATCAATTTGCTGTATATTGTAAGCATATAGTAAGCATATAGTAAGCATATAGTAAGCATATAGTAAGCATATAGTAAGAGGTTTTAAGAAGACTCAAACACTGCCAAATACTTGATTTTGATCACTCTAATTAGATGAAAAGATTCGATCAATTTGCTGTATATTGTAAGCATATAGTAAGCATATAGTAAGCATATAGTAAGAGGTTTTAAGAAGTTTTAAGAAGACTCAAACACTGCCAAATACTTGATTTTGATCACTCTAATTAGATGAAAAGATTCGATCAATTTGCTGTATATTGTAAGCATATAGTAAGCATATAGTAAGCATATATAAGCATATAGTAAGCATATAGTAAGCATATAGTAAGAGGTTTTAAGAAGACTCAAACACTGCCAAATACTTGATTTTGATCACTCTAATTAGATGAAAAGATTCGATCAATTTGCTGTATATTGTAAGCATATAGTAAGCATATAGTAAGCATAAATAGTAAGCATATAGTAAGCATATAGTAAGCATATAGTAAGCATATAGTAAGAGGTTTTAAGAAGACTCAAACACTGCCAAATACTTGATTTTGATCACTCTAATTAGATGAAAAGATTCGATCAATTTGCTGTATATTGTAAGCATATAGTAAGCATATAGTAAGCATATAGTAAGCATATAGCATATAGTAAGCATATAAGCATATAGTAAGCATATAGTAAGCATATAGTAAGAGGTTTTAAGAAGACTCAAACACTGCCAAATACTTGATTTTGATCACTCTAATTAGATGAAAAGATTCGATCAATTTGCTGTATATAGTAAGCATATAGTAAGCATATAGTAAGCATATAGTAAGCATATAGTAAGCATATAGTAAGAGGTTTTAAGAAGACTCAAACACTGCCAAATACTTGATTTTGATCACTCTAATTAGATGAAAAGATTCGATCAATTTGCTGTATATTGTATATAGTAAGCATATAGTAAGCATATAGTAAGCATATAGTAAGAGGTTTTAGAAGACTCAAACACTGCCAAATACTTGATTTTGATCACTCTAATTAGATGAAAAGATTCGATCAATTTGCTGTATATTGTAAGCATATAGTAAGCATATAGTAAGTAAGCATATAGTAAGCATATAGTAAGCATATAGTAAGCATATAGTAAGCATATATAAGCATATAAGCATATAGGTCAAACACTGCCAAATACTTGATTTTGATCACTCTAATTAGATGAAAAGAGATCAATTTGCTGTATATTGTAAGCATATAGTAAGCATATAGTAAGCATATAGTAAGAGGTTTTAGACTCAAACACTGCCAAATACTTGATTTTGATCATATTAGTAAGCAATTTGCTGTATATAAGCATATAGTAAGCATATAGTAAGCATATAGTAAGAGGTTTTAAGAAGACTCAAACACTGCCAAATACTTGATTTTGATCACTCTAATTAGATGAAAAGATTCGATAATTTGCTGTATATAAGCATATAGTAAGCATATAGTAAGCATATAGTAAGCATATAGTAAGCATATAGTAAGAGGTTTTAAGAAGACTCAAACACTGCCAAATACTTGATTTTGATCACTCTAATTAGATGAAAAGATTCGATCAATTTGCTGTATATTGTAAGCATAAGCATATAGTAAGCATATAGTAAGCATATAGTAAGCATATAGTAAGCATATAGTAAGAGGTTTTAAGAAGACTCAAACACTGCCAAATACTTGATTTTGATCACTCTAATTAGATGAAAAGATTCGATCAATTTGCTGTATATTGTAAGCATATAGTAAGCATATAGTAAGCATATAGTAAGCATATAGTAAGCATATAGTAAGAGGTTTTAAGAAGACTCAAACACTGCCAAATACTTGATTTTGATCACTCTAATTAGATGAAAAGATTCGATCAATTTGCTGTATTGTAAGCATATAGTAAGCATATAGTAAGCATATAGTAAGCATATAGTAAGCATATAGTAAGAGGTTTTAAGAAGACTCAAACACTGCCAAATACTTGATTTTGATCACTCTAATTAGATGAAAAGATTCGATCAATTTGCTGTATATTGTAAGCATATAGTAAGCATATAGTAAGCATATAGTAAGAGGTTTTAAGAAGACTCAAACACTGCCAAATACTTGATTTTGATCACTCTAATTAGATGAAAAGATTCGATCAATTTGCTGTATATTGTAAATATAGTGCATATAGTAAGCATATAGTAAGCATATAGTAAGCATATAGTAAGCATATAGTAAGCATATAGTAAGCATATAGTAAGAGGTTTTAAGAAGACTCAAACACTGCCAAATACTTGATTTTGATCACTCTAATTAGATGAAAAGATTCGATCAATTTGCTGTATATTGTAAGCATATAGTAAGCATATAGTAAGCATATAGTAAGCATATAGTAAGCATATAGTAAGAGGTTTTAAGAAGACTCAAACACTGCCAAATACTTGATTTTGATCACTCTAATTAGATGAAAAGATTCGATCAATTTGCTGTATATTGTAAGCATATAGTAAGCATATAGTAAGCATATAGTAAGCATATAGTAAGCATATAGTAAGCATATAGTAAGAGGTTTTAAGAAGACTCAAACACTGCCAAATACTTGATTTTGATCACTCTAATTAGATGAAAAGATTCGATCAATTTGCTGTATATTGTAAGCATATAGTAAGCATATAGTAAGCATATAGTAAGCATATAGTAAGCATATAGTAAGCATATAGTAAGAGGTTTTAAGAAGACTCAAACACTGCCAAATACTTGATTTTGATCACTCTAATTAGATGAAAAGATTCGATCAATTTGCTGTATATTGTAAGCATATAGTAAGCATATAGTAAGCATATAGTAAGCATATAGTAAGCATATAGTAAGCATATAGTAAGCATATAGTAAGCATATAGTAAGAGGTTTTAAGAAGACTCAAACACTGCCAAATACTTGATTTTGATCACTCTAATTAGATGAAAAGATTCGATCAATTTGCTGTATATTGTAAGCATATAGTAAGCATATAGTAAGCATATAGTAAGCATATAGTAAGCATATAGTAAGAGGTTTTAAGAAGACTCAAACACTGCCAAATACTTGATTTTGATCACTCTAATTAGATGAAAAGATTCGATCAATTTGCTGTATATTGTAAGCATATAGTAAGCATATAGTAAGCATATAGTAAGCATATAGTAAGCATATAGTAAGCATATAGTAAGCATATAGTAAGCATATAATAAGCATATAGTAAGCATATAGTAAGAGGTTTTAAGAAGACTCAAACACTGCCAAATACTTGATTTTGATCACTCTAATTAGATGAAAAGATTCGATCAATTTGCTGTATATTGTAAGCATATAGTAAGCATATAGTAAGCATATAGTAAGCATATAGTAAGCATATAGTAAGCATATAGTAAGCATATAATAAGCATATAGTAAGCATATAGTAAGAGGTTTTAAGAAGACTCAAACACTGCCAAATACTTGATTTTGATCACTCTAATTAGATGAAAAGATTCGATCAATTTGCTGTATATTGTAAGCATATAGTAAGCATATAATAAGCATATAGTAAGCATATAGTAAGAGGTTTTAAGAAGACTCAAACACTGCCAAATACTTGATTTTGATCACTCTAATTAGATGAAAAGATTCGATCAATTTGCTGTATATTGTAAGCATATAGTAAGCATATAGTAAGCATATAGTAAGCATATAGTAAGCATATAGTAAGCATATAGTAAGCATATAGTAAGCATATAGTAAGCATATAGTAAGCATATAATAAGCATATAGTAAGCATATAGTAAGAGGTTTTAAGAAGACTCAAACACTGCCAAATACTTGATTTTGATCACTCTAATTAGATGAAAAGATTCGATCAATTTGCTGTATATTGTAAGCATATAGTAAGCATATACTCTAATTAGCCACTGACACGAATTTATATAAATAAATGTATTTTCATGTCATTTTTCATATGTACTGTAGAGTAAACACAATATAACTATAATTAATTTTCTTTTTTAATTTTTTAGTTCAATTTAATTAATTAAATTTTTAATTACAAAATTACAAATATTTTATTTAACAATTTAAAAATGTAATGTTTTTTCTATAAATAAATATATTAATGAATATTTATTAAAAATTTAGTTTAAAATATTAGTTTCTGGGTTTCAGTTGTTTCCATATCCAGTGTTGTGACTCATCATCGGTACGACACTCTTGGAGGTGAACTTTGCCGACTTCGGCGTCAAATGTTAGGCACAAACTTCTGTTTTTGTATCGCATTTGTTGTGTTTCCTAATAACATAATTTCCATATATTATTATTATAAGTACCGGTAACCCAATTGACTATTAACTACCTGATCATATGTCCATGGTCCATTAACAGTGCCTAACTTACAATAAATTAGTGTCATTTTATCTCGATTGGCGTCCACACACCTCTCCCCGAGACCTAACTGTCCCTTTTGGTTCAATCGGAACAATTGGTTGCCTCCGTGTCCGTGACAATGGGATAATGATATGGTTGACGGCGGTTGTGATCCGCCTGAGTCCAGACAAGTACCACTCCGAACGTGTCTGACTTCACCCCACTTAACATTCATCGGAAGTCTTGGAAAGTTTTTGAACACATCCGAGGCGTGAGATTTGACGAACCAATCAAATGATTTACAATTAAGTCGAGTCTATAATCATAAGTATTGTTAGATTTATTGGGAAAAAACAAAGCAAAGCCTACTTTGATCTCCAACTGCTTTGTTATATCTCCCGCATCGTAGAACTGGGCCATCGGTTCGCGAGCATAGAAATACTCTTTATATATGTCATCGAACCAAACTTCGATGACTCGCTTATAATTTGTCAAAACCAACGGTCCTTTTCGTTGGTTAGCCAGCGATCCGAAACTGTAAGGCATGAATGGTCTGTATATATGGCCGACCCGTGAACAGGGAACCCATTGTAGTCGTCCACCGCATTGCCATACTTTGAATGACAATTCAAAGTTTTCTCCGCCCCAAACCAATAATCCCGGATCATATCCACCCAATTCTGTGAAAAACTTCTTGGAAATAGCAAACAGTCCGCCCGCGTGTGTGGGCGAGTCGTACGGTTCGGACACTCTATGAGATATCGTATGATTCTTCATATCCAACTCTATCTCTTTGTAAAGCATTCCTATAACAAACAAAATAAATTATTAATTATTTTTCATTCAATTTTTTTTATTGTTAATTATAGTCTCATAACAAACCCCACTCCCAAATGCCTCGAAAGTGTTGATCATTTCGTGAATATACAGGTTTGTACTCGAAATGATTGGAATCAATGCCATCAATGATGGGTACAGTCATTGTGCGTTCATCGATAGCTATGGGTGCCAACAACGGCACCAACCAATTGGCGTTAACCTCGCAGTGAGCGTCCAAAAACACTATCACTTGACCTAATGCTTCTTCAGCTCCTTTAGCTCGACTTCTGATGAGTCCAGACCTCTCTTTGTTGCGAACGAGTCTCACTTTACCGGACCTATCATTCAATGACTCGAAGTCAAGGTTTTCATTGTTTGGCGACCAGTTGTACTCAAAAGCACCGAAGTGTTGCATTATATAGTCATCCAATTGTCCTAATTATCACATCATAAGACATTCAATTTTATCTATAAATATATACTGTATTTACAGTATATTGTAAAACATGTAATTGAGTCCAACCTTTAAGTGGTTCCCTATCACTGAAATCGTCGACCAAAAGAACTTCTCGTAAAAACTTTTTGGGCGAACGCAACAAAACCGAGTGAACAGTTCTCAACAACGTTGAGAAGCCTTCGTTATGGAAGACAATGACCACTGAAGCCGACGGTAAGTCTGTCGAGTAGTGCCAGTATTTGCACTCTTCGTGTCTTAAGTCGGGTACCAATCGATCCATTGGAATGCGATCGGAGGCAACAATATTCATGCCGTACTCGTTCTTCTTGGAGTTCACTTCATTCCAATCGATACCTTCGCCTTCCAACAGATATTTGTGTCCCTCATCTCCCGGTCGACGATTAGCCGGTTGTCCCGCAATAGACTTGGGCTCATAATTGCCTACAAATTGTGAAAATAATAATAATAATAATAGTTGTCATCAATAGATAAACCAATTACTAACCTAATACTCCATCTCTATAAACGGTACCTCTTGTCGACCGATCATTGACTTGAGGTCTGACCACTTGATCACCACTTTTGTCAGCACTATCATCGACTAATGGCAGAGCGTTGTTAATCAAACTATCATCACTTGACGGTTGATGATTATCACCGCCAAAGTGTGTGATTAATAACAATACAATCACTACTAAGACAATCATAGCCACCATTGGAGCCGATGGTCGCCGTAAGGCTACCATTCGTAGCCGTAGTCGACGTGGAAATAGTTTTTGAACCATTGGTTTAAATTTATGAATAGTTTTAATACAATTTTAAAAATATTTAATACTTTGTTTTTTGTATTAAATAATTGCCATAAAAAATATCACATATTATATCATAATTGTCACTAAAAATCAACAATTAATACATTCAAACATTCAAACAATTGATTTTAAACAATAAATACAGTATTATTACAAATACAGTACAATATTATTATTATTATCTAATGTTTTATTGCATTCAATTCAATACATAATGAGTTGTCATCACTTGTTTACTATTATTATTAGTACCGTATTATTGTAAACGTAATCTATTGATACATTACATTATGTCATATAATTTAATACTCTATAAACTTATTTTATTCAAATTTAATTAATTAATGTATTAATAATCAACTAATTATATAATTATATTTTATTAATATTTTATATTTGATATAAATTAATAAAAATGCATCAATACATACATAACGGGTAATATAAACATATTTCATGATATACTGTACATTACATGTCATTTACGGTAATAATAATAAATTACCGGTAATTATGATAAGCTATTAATTGAAAATATAGTTTAAATATTTGTTTTAAAGATTATAACTGTTGTTATATGTGTGTATCGGGAGAAGTAGTGGTCACCACAACATTGTCCATAGTTGAGGTTACGGTCAATGAATGTATTTTTTGATGTGATTTCAAATCTTCGGGTCGGGAAAACCTTTTGCCACAATCAACTGATTCACAAATGTATGGTTTCTCTCCAGTGTGTGTCAACATATGGCGCTTTAAATGATAGTTATCGTTGAACTGTCGGTTACACGCCGGCCATAAACAACTGTATGGCCGCTGACCAGTATGCGAATACATGTGCCGATTGAGCCGATAGGCTGATCCAAACGGTTTGTTACAGATGTCACAATTGAAGCCATCTATCAAAACATTTATACAATACAATTGATTGAGATTTTACTGTAAAATAAATATAACATTTACCAAAACTATTGGTTACCATTGGCTTTGAGGTCAACTTTGATGTCCAACTGGCTATCATTGGACTCATTATCTTTATTCATGGCTCTCTTGATTGAATTGTTAGTCATCCTCTTATGTCCGCCTGTTTTGGTCCCAATAACGACATCTCTTTTAGTTAATAATTGTTTTTCTTTATTCATTTTAATGATATTTCTTTGCAAATCAATTATCTTTAGTCTCAATCGTTTGACCTCTTGTTGTAAATCTAGACATTCATCTGTGGGTACTTTGTTATCCACTTTCTCCACATTAATGGCATTCTGAAGAACTGATAACAAATGTTTTTTATTGACTTTGATGGGTGCGAGCCATGGATCCAATTCAGACAAACAAATCCACGCCAACTCCAACATCATCTTATGCTCCGTTAGACATATCCTTTGTTTATACATAATATTCAATACCAATAGAGCCAAAGTCCACCATCTGTTCTCATCTAATGTCGACAACTCTGACTCCGATGTCACTGATGTCAACCAAACTATCAATTGATGTGAACAGTAATTGTTGAGAAGCCATAGTCGGATCGATTGTAATGTCTTTAGTATCAATTGTACATCCATTTGATTGTTGTCAATATGTTGACTGATATCACTATTATTATCCTCATTACTATTATCGTCAATGTAATTGAGTTGTTTGTGGTAATAGTGGATCAATTGAATCAATGCTAATAATATCTTGTGGTCGATATGTGGTTCTTGTTTTGCGTTCACATGATTTGATGTCTTAACTGAATCAATGCCACAGTTTGTCATACAAGACATCAGTTTATTGATTGCCTGTTTGTGATGACATCGTATTTGATGACAATATGTTTGATCCAATTGGTTGTTCATTATTATCATTGATTTACTCTTACTATTGTATTCATCGATTGTATTATAATTTATAAATAGGAATATATTTTCATATAATCACTACATATGTGTGATAACAGGTGTCACTCATACTGTTTATAACAATATAAAGAATTAATTCTATTATAATTATTCTACAATTATTCTACAAAATTAAATCATTATGACATATGATATTTAAACTAAATTTTTAATAATACTTAAATTAAACTATATAATAAAATAATTTATTTTTAAATATCTATAATTCATATTTGCAAGATTATTAAATATACAAATTTAAACTATAAGATTTTATTTATTTACTGAAAACGATTAATTTAAAGTTATTTTTATTGATATCTAAAATTATTTAAATTTATATGGAAAATAAAATATTTAATTTTATATTATAAAAATACAGTAAATTTTGTTTATTTTAAGTTATGAGTACTTTTATATAATTTTTTACTGCATTGAAATAAAGTACATTAATTAGCGGATAAATAGTATAAATCTCTAAAAATATGTTATATGTTTGTGTTACATATAATTGTTAAACAATGACCTAATTAATATATAAAAAAATCAATTTGATTTTTTTATAACTTTAATAAAATATCCAAATAAAAATATTTACATATTAAATAAATGAGTTGTTTAGTACTAAATTTATAATATATTTCATAATTGTTATAATAAATATTGGGAATAAATAATTATCATAATTCTTGATAAATAAAATGATAATTTATACACAAAAAATAATTTGTGATTAATAATTATCACAATCACTCATCTCTATGGAAATGACACTAAAGTCAACAAAAAATATGTTTCAAAGAGAAATATCACTAATAAAAGGGTGACTAATAATGAGGACACAGATTCAAGTGAATTGCTATACAATTATGAGAACTAATGGGTTGTATGCCATCAAAGTCTTGTCCTATAATACAAGTGATGAACAATACAGAAGATAAACCACAATATCTTTTGCAGACAATTCTTGATCACAATTCTGGAGTCAATTGTATTGATATTAGTGAAGACCGATCTCTGTTGATAAGTGGTGGCGAAGATTGTATGGCAAGACTGTGGAGCACACAATCACATCCCTGTGAATGTATTGGAGTTCTTGATGGACATCAAGTGAGTTAGCAATCAATTTACTTAAATAAGTAATACATATAACAAATATAGTAATATTCAAATTACTGTACTATATATACCATTCAATATGAGACTCAACTTAAATATTTAATATAATTTTAATTAAGAAGACAATTAGATAATATATTATTGTACATAAAAAATATGATATTTAGAGTTATATAACATGTTGTGCCGTTTACAAGCACCTGGTTGTGACCGGATCTGCTGACAATACAATCAAAGTTTGGACTATAGAAGAGGCACAATGTATTGCAACATTCATAGGACACCAATCAGTTGTCAATCATGTGATATGTGAGGGACAGTTGATATTATCGACATCCTATGATAAAACTGCCAGAATTTGGTCTCTTTATAATAATTTCTACAAAAACTCTTCTAATGTTATAACTAATCCAATCGGTGACAATCATCAATGCGATCAACAATATTGTGTAAAAATTTTAGAGGTAATAATAATACAATTTTTAATACACTTATATAGAATTTTTGTATATATAACCTTATATATAATAATTGATAATCAATTGAATGGTAGGGTCACGACAAAGCTGTAACTCAAGTGGCTATCATTTGTAATGATGAGTATAGGTTACAAAATGGATTGATTCATGAATTAGATCTAGTAGTGACTGCATCTACTGATACAACTGTGCGAATCTGGACATTGATTACCGGTGAGTGTCATAAAGTATTGGTTGGACACAAAGGTCCGGTCAATTGTGTTGTCTCTGATTCTAATAATAAGCGACACGTATATACCGGTGGAGCTGATGCTGTCATCAAGTGTTGGGATGTAATAACGGGTGATTTGATACGCGATCTTAAAGGACACGAATCAGCTATACTTTGTTTAACATCTCATAACAGAATCCTATATTCTGGAAGTGCTGACCAAACTGCTAGAGCCTGGGCTATGGAGTACGGAGAGTGTACTCGTGTTTATTGGAGAAATACTAATGCCGTCACTTGTGTTCAATATTATGATGGAATCGGTATTAATATTATTATTATAATAGTATATATTTATCTGATATTAACAGATAATTAAGTTATATTACATAACTGTTTTGATTTATGTCTTTAGTTTACACTGCAAGCGGCGATTGTACGGCCAGATTGTATGACGCAAACTCTGGCGCTCTTAAAAGGACGTGTTTAGGACATAATTTAGGTGTCGGTTCACTTAAGGTACAGTACTATTATTAGTAGTGTATATTATTTTATACATTCAGTAAATTTATAATTTATACAATAGAATAATACCTGTAAGTATAGTATATTTATAAAATAATTAAAAAGGTGTCGCCGGGAAAAATGTTTACCGGATCTTATGACGGAAAGGTATGTGTTTGGGACTGCACTGGTATTGTAGCCGACACTGTGTTTGGAAACAATGTGGCCAATGATGATGACAACAGTGACCAAACTTATGAGGACAGCGCTAATGTCCAAAATGCAGTCAAAGCACTCGATTGTTATATTAGGAGCTTTCGATAACATATGTAATACAGTATTAATAGACAATACATATACTGTATATATAATAGTAAAGTATATTTCAATTTTAATCAATCAAAAGTGCCTAACAATAACTAGATTTTATTGTTATTGTTTTTAATATAAATATTTATAATAGTACTGTAAATATAAAATTTCAAACAATTATCTCAGGAATTAAAAATGATAATTATTTTATAACAATATATAAATTATATTTATTATATATTTATTTTACAAATCAATAAAAATGTGATATATTATATGTATTTGTTTTTTATAAATTATTTAACTCCTGGTTTAAGACTAGCAAAGGCTTTATAACCCTTTAATTGAAGACACAAATCAAGAAGAAAACTGATTATATAATTATCTTTTTCTGATTTTCTCATTGAAAATATGGTTATAATTGTAACCCTAGGATCGGGTCGTATAAGAAAATATGTGTAATTAAGATGTGAATCATATAGAGATACCACAGAATCAGTGGCATTCAGTTCCTTAATCTTATTGTTGATAATCATAATAATCGACGGAAACAATGTCTTAGGAATGTCTGACGGATAGCTAAACATTACGGGAAAAGAGTCGATACCTTTCGGTGTTTTAAAAGCCTTGTATATGGAATGGTAACCAAAACCGGTATAACAATTATCACCAGTAATATCATACACGAGACAAATCATATGGGCATCAGTTTTGCCGTGAAATGCAATTAATTTGTTAATATAATCAACCATTTGTTTGGAACAAACAGTTTTCAAATCATTTGGACAATTATCTGACATTTGAGTACTCAATGTATTAAAAAAATATAAACTATATTTCGATATAAGACTAGATTTGAGTCGAGACATCCATTGATAAAGAGGTGGTGGAGATGGCGGCCAACCTTTGAATGTAGAGTTGCGTCTCTGAGACGGCAACTCCTTATTAAATGTTTGCTGAGACCAAGTCTGCAGTTTTGTCTGCGATTGTTGCAAATAAAATAAACTATCGATAAAAATCAAATCCTGTATCGATTGGTTGGCCATAAGCAGCGATAAGACAATATGACATTCAGTGTTAAAACTTATTTTGATTGGCATTAGTATCGGGTGATGAAAACAATTAGCATTTAATTTGATGATATCATTCAAACTGTTGATGCATTCGTGAAATAAGCAAAACTTGTTTCCAGATATTACTACTATCTTCTCGTAAATATCAATCATCAGTAGTCGTGCCCTCACGTAATCGTTTAGTTGACCGCATATATGAGCAATCAATCGGTCCAATACATCACTGGACGACTTATTAGTTGTTGTTTCAATTGATGGTGAACTCGATGTCGTCATCAGTACAGATGATAATGAAGAAGCTATCGATAAAATAGTAGACGAATTGCTTGAATAAGAAGAACCCATTAATGAAACTGAATTGTTGTCCTCATTGGTAGCCAAACTCTGGATGGCGTAAACTCTTTGTTCAAGTCTTTCAAATTCACATTTCAATAGTTCATAGAGTCCTTTGACTCTAATGATAAAGTGTGGGAAAAAAGTGGACAAATGTTATAACAATTAGTAATTATTAATAACAATCAGTCAATGAAGTCAATAGTAATTACATGTCTTTCCTGAATAATCCTTTCTGAGTGAGAAACTGGAGGTGAGTATAGTTCCTGTCGGCCAAAGCCAACTGCGACAGTGCGGCCAACAGTGAGTACTGTTGCTGTGGTTGTTGTCTATATTGTTGTCTCAGTTGATCCCTGTGTTTGTCGACCAACTCTTTTGCTTTGTCCCATTGAAAGGCCGACATCAGTAAGAAGTACTGTTCAATCAGTGTTTCCAATGACGAGTTGGTGACCACTACTTGTGCTGCTGTAGTATCGGTGGTCGTATCGGTAGTGGTGGCCATGTTGTTGGTGTCACTTATTGTGGTTGACATTATATTTCAATAAATATTACCAATTGATCCCATTATCGTATAATAATATCATAATAATCTATACATTAATAATGATTATAAAAAAACAATTTTATTTAACATATGATCATATATTTTGTTTGTTATTCAAAAATATCATACAGTAATACAATGTACAGGTATAATAAACAGTGTATTATATATACTAGAGGGAGGAACCGAAACGGTTCGGTTTCATAAAACCGAATGAAACCGGAACCGAAACGGTTTTGGTTTTTGTGTTTCGGTTCCGGTTCGGTTTCGGTTCCTGTTTTTCAGGTCCGGTTTGGTTGCGGTTCTTGATTTTAGCTTTCGGTTTTAAAACGGTTCCGGTTTTAGTGACGGTTTCGGTTTTAAAAACGGTTTAGATTTAAAACGGTTTTAATTAAAAACCGATTTGAGTTTAAATTAATAGCACAAATAATATTATCTGTAGAAATACTTTTGTTAATATAATTAAATATTTTTATTTAACTATTATTGCTTTATAATAATATAATAATAGGCTATTATTAATAGCATTTAAAAATAATTATTTATAACTTTTAATTATTATTACTTTTAATTATTATTACTTTTAATTATTATTACTTTTAATTATTATTACTTTTAATTATTTATTAACTAAATTTTTTCTATTTTTAATTAATTTAGTTATAAAATTATATTTATAAGTTTATATGTTATAATAAATATAATAATTATAACCGTATATTATAACAATAAATAAAAATATGAAAATCAATTTTTTAAATTTTAAGCCCACTTTTTACCCCTTTAATATTATTAACGTAATTTATGTAAGATTACGGTTCGGTTCCGGTTTCATTCGGTTCCTAAGTTTTAGTTACGGTTCGGTTGCGGTTCCTAAAAACTCTTCGGTTCCCCCTCTAATATATACTATGATGACTATATTCAAAATTATTTGCTCCTTTACATGTGTTAAAATGATTTATAATTTTTGTTGAAATTAAATTTCTAACTAATTAATTTATAGATATACTATATTATATATTATTAATAGAATATAAAAATGTAAAAAATTTATATTTTTAAATATCAAAGTAGCAGGGGCGGTTAAGGAAATTTTTGAAATTAATATTTTAATTGATATATTTTAATATATAATATAATTTTACACATATATATTGAATTTTATACCAATCGGATCAATATTTTTAAAGTTATTAAATAAAATAAATTTTCATTATAATGGGAGGTATACAAAAAAAGTCAAACTTTGAACCCCCAAAAAACACCCGTCCCTGGGATCAATTGTTATGAATTTTTTTTGTTGACATTATAATTATCAATAGATGTTTTTAGGAAAGTGTGGATCTGCTCCTCAAAAATAATCTTAAAATTATCAATAATTAAATTATTTATATTGAGACCGCCGGAAAGTTTAAAATTTATAAAAATTATTTTACATCACATGACAAATTAATTGACACAAAAATTAGTTTACAATATGTTACTTAACTGTACTTTATCAATAATTATTATCAAAATATAAATTACTGATTTTATTAATTATTGTTTTAATAAAAATGATTTTTAATAATTTAATGTTGCTCAACTTTGTGCAATTAAAATCTAATTTAAAAAATAATTTATATATAAGTATTATAATTTTAAAAATTATAATATTATGTTATTAAAAATCATTTTTATTAAAACAATAATTAATAAAATCTGCAATTTATATTTTGATAATAATTATTGATAGAGTACAGTTGTAAACTATATTGTAAACATATTGTAAACTAATTTTTGTGTCAATTAATTTGTCATGTGATGTAAAATAATTTTTATAAATTTTAAACTTTCCGGCGGTCTCAATATAAATAATTTAATTATTGATAATTTTAAGATTATTTTTTAGGAGCAGATCCACACTTTCCTAAAAACATCTATTGATAATTATAATGTCAACAAAAAAAATTCATAACAATTGATCCCAGGGACGGGTGTTTTTTGGGGGTTCAAAGTTTGACTTTTTTTGTATACCTCCCATTATAATGAAAATTTATTTTATTTAATAACATTAAAAATATTGATCCGATTGGTATAAAATTTAATATATATGTGTAAAATTATATTATATATTAAAATATATCAATAAAAATGTGAATTTCCAAAATTTGCTTAACCGCCCCTGCTACTTTAATTATTATAAATAGTTGGACACTCTTAAAAATACTGTACTGTACTTTACTTTACTGTAGAGTGTTGAGGCAAAATATACCTCATTGTTTTATTTTCTTGTTCCCAGTAAATTTCCAGTAAATTTCCAGTAAATTTCCACTAAATCTATTTTTATGTAATACCACCAAATGACGCACACAACTATACTGTAGTTTAATATAATTTTTGTTAAAACACATGTACAGTATTAAGTGTTATTCATAATTATCATTAAATTTATTACTAAATTTATTTTATTTATATTTGATTTTATATATTTCAATAAAAAATGTATTTTAGTATTTGAGTTTTGATTTTTTTAAATATATCCATTTTCTTATGTGAAGAAAAAGAAAAAAATAAAATTTTCTGTAAAAATTGGAGGGAATTTATTTTTTTATAAATATTCCTTCCTTTTTTTGTTAGTCTCAACTCTAATAAATATTAAGTTTTTTCCTTTAATACAAATACAATACAAATATGATATCCATATAAATATTTATGATATTATTATTGAATAGTTATTTGCTTTATATTAATAATAATTAATAATAATATTTATTGTCCATATATAACAATTATGATCAAATTGGTGACATTGGTGGTGGCCGTCATATCGGTAATGTTGGTCAATGGTGTGTCCGCTCAAAATGCTTGGGATCAGATCAAGAACGCAGTGGTCGGAACCGCTTGTCTCACAACAATCACACCCAAACTCAGCAGTGATTGTGTACAGGCTTTCAATGAAGAAGTGGATAACAGAAAGTCGACGGATAAAGACAGTGATAACAAAGTATATTATATCTGATGACTATTGATAACAATTGATTGGTTTATATATATATGATTTGATTAATAATTATATGAATACAAACAGCAGGTGTTTTGTTGCGCTTATCTATCACTTCAGTCGTGTGTATTGAAAATTGCGGAAAAGGAGTGCAAAGAAGAGGGCGAATCTGTGGCCAAAGCTTTCCTTAAGACAATCAATCGGGGAATCACTTCGGATGACTGTATAGACTATGGATATATTACATGCATTACATTGACTCAGATTATAATCGCTGCTATCATTAGTTTGCTTGTAATCGGTGTCCTATCGTGTGTTTGTTGTTGTCTTTGTCGATGTCTGTGTGGATCAAACAAACGCAGAGGTCGTGTCGTTTAAATCATAAATTGTTTTAAACAATTGAATTAGTTTTAATTACCGTATAAAACAAAATGCTCTCTAATTTTGCTATTTAACAATATAATTGTTTTATATTCAATATATTTTTTTATTTTTAAAAATAATTGAAACTAATTTATATTACACAAAGTTTTTGCCAAAATTGAAGTGATAATTGCAAAGTTATAAATTACCGTATAATACATACCGTATCTCATATATTGTATTATATTTGCAATAATTATCTTTTTTAAATTAATTTTAAACTTTGAATTATTTTTTGACTAATTAAACAAAAAAAAATATATGAATTTTATTTTATTATACTATATAGGAGTATAACATTTAGTATAATGTTAGATAATCTCTTTTTTGTACTTTAACTGCATTTTTATTCATATTATAGTAATCATAAATTTTATCATAAATTTCTATGAAAATTACAGTAATTATGATTTTTTAGGATATTTAAACAATACTATATTTTGAAGGACATTAAAATCTCTTAAATCTGAAATATAAAATTATAATAATTATAATTATGTAAATACTTTTAAATCAAATAATAACCGGTAATATTGTAATATAATAATATTATTAACTAGACATACAGTTTAGGTCATAATTGATCAGGGACAGGCAATGGTTTAGACATTCATAAATTGTATGTCTAATTAATATTATTATTATACAATTTTTATTAGTATTTGCCTTACAATAAATTTTGGCACTAATTTGTTTTTATATATAATATATTTTTAATAAAATGAATTATTAAAATATAAATTAATATAAAATTTGATAAATCATCTAAAACTTAATTACCGATAATATAATATACAAAAATAAATGTTTTAATACTCTAAATAAGTAAAATTATGAATTCATGATAATTGCAATTATTTATTGTTTTAAAACTAATGTTTGATATTTTTTCTGAAAATCCTTTATTTTTTTACTGTAATTATCTTACGATTACTTAATTATTTTATGGATAGCAAAACCAATAATACTTTTTTATTAATTTGATTAAAAAATTTGATTTTTCTATTTTAGTAAATTTATTGTTAATATTTTTTATTATATTAATTATTAATAAATACAAAAATGCTATAAAAAATTTCTAAAACTTGTAATAGCATTAGGTCTGTATATCCATGGCCTGGCCTGCAATCAGCGGGTGAGTGAGTGAGTGATAAATAATTAAAATTGATTGACTCGGATAAGTATTAATCGTATACAACAAACAACATTCTCTATATTCATGTATTGTATAAATAAATTACACTAACAGTAAGTTATGAAAATATTTGAAAAAATTATTATAACTTGCGTTCACTTTAGATTTTAGTTAATTTCTGATATAAAATTAATTCAATTAATAAAGTTTTATAACTAAATTAGTTTTTTTTACTAAGTAACTAAGTAAATTTTAATAAACATAAATGATATTATACTTAACTTATTTATTAATATTAACAAAATAATTTATTGTAAAATTATATGTAGAAAATAATATATCAAATTATATATTTGATATTTAAAAATTATATTTTATTATACAATAAATAATGATATAGTTTGTCTTAAATATGATCATGATGTTATAAATATGATATTTGTATATTATTTAATATTATTTAAGCACATACTATTATATATATTGTATTAATAAAAGTTATTTTTTGATAATAATTGAAAAAATTATAGCTCTATATAGTATTAATAAAATAAAACACAACTGATTTTAAATAAGTTTATTGTAATAAACAATAGACTAAATTAGTTGAACAAATCATCAAAAACTTCAATTAAAGTTTATTTCTATTAAATATGTTTTACTTCATAATTATTTTATGTAAATATTAGTTAATATTTATATAACTAATAGAAGTATACAATCAATAAATATTTACTATTTATTTTGTTGTATATCTTAAAGCACTTTTGGATGTTTGTTATGGCGTTGGCCTACAAATTGCTAAATACCCGAACATAACAAACACTACTGAGTGCGGTATCGGTCGTGAGTCACAACTTATGAACGACCGGTTCTTTGAATGGCATACAAGTCGTGATTTGATGTCTTCATCTATAGTCAACGGTAGAGAAGCAAAGAGGGCTGAGTTTCCATACATTGTGTACATCGAGAGATGGGACAGAAAGGATACGAATGGGAAGATCGAGGAAAAGAAAAAAGGGTTAATTCTTTGCATTTGTAATCACTTTGACCACACAGTTAGCTATGTTTTATGATTAATATATTGCTTACTATAGTCACTGTACGGGAAGTGTTATTAACGAGGACTGGATATTAACGGCAGCGCATTGTTTCAAAAGTAATACTATTAAATGTGAGGGCGTTTGCATTTATAAGGTATACGCGGGTATTATAGACAAAACACAACCGGGCGTTGATTACGGACACCAATTGATTATTCTTCACCCAAACTATACGTCACAAAACGCTGAGTATGACATCGCGTTAATCAAAGTTAAAATACCAATGATTTTCAGTGCAAACAGTGGTTATTATCGGCAGATAAACAGCATTTGTTTGCCTCCTATTGGTCACTACAACACCGACAATGAGTATGCAGTGATCGCCGGCTTCGGTGATATTTATGGAGCAAAAGATGTCAATAGACTGCTAATGGGTTGGACTCGTATACCACCGCAACAGTCAAACAGTTTAGTACTTGTTATTGACAAACAATATCCATATCCCGATGGATCGTATGTGTGTTTTGTTAGTATTTTATTTTTTATATAAATATATAATGTATGTCCCATCTGTGTGACCAAAAAAAAAAATCAAAATTTTCTAATTTTACATTTAGGGTGATTCTGGTGGTCCCCTAATACAGTATGTTAACAATAGAGCAGTGATTATAGGTGTGGCGGCTAAAGCACTTGTAAATGTATTTTACTGCACCCAATACAATGCTACCACACCTGTGATTATCACTTATGTGAGAGTGTCCGACAAAATCAATTGGATTCAAACAGAAATCAATACAAAATCAGTTAAATAATTATTAAATTTATTATAAAAAGACTATTTTTAATGTTTTTAAAAGATTTTTTTATAATACTAATTATATAAAATTTATTTATAATTAATTATAAAAACTTAATTATTTTATAATTTAAAAATATAATAAATATAAGTTTTTATTAAAATGATTTTTTTATTTAATTATAAATATAATTAATGTTTATTTACTTAATTTAGTTTATAATATATTAAAAATCATGTAAAATAAATTAAATAGCATTTAACAATTAAATACATTTAATTAGTCGACAAAATATGAACATATTTTTATTCATTATTTTTTATATTAAATTACATTAATAGTTATCAAAATATTTGAAAAGATAATTATAACTTAAGTTCATTTTAGATTTTAGTTAATTTTTGATATAAAATATTTCTGTCTTAAATATGATCTAAAATAAAAAATAATACAATTTATATATTATCATATCGTATAATATAATGCTGTATTTTAATATTAAACAATTTACAATATCAAATTATATATTTAATATTTTAAATTTATAACTTATTATACAATAACTAATAATATAGTTTGTTTTAAATATGATACAATAAATTATAATTTATTGTATAATACTATTTAAGCACATACTATATACTGTATTAATAAAACTTATTTTTTATAATAATTGAAAACATATTTATAGAGATAAAAATAGATATTTATAATGATTACTATTATAATTTTAATAAACATAAATGATATTATACTGATCTTATTTATTAATATTAACATTATAATTTTTTGTAATATTATATGTAGAAAATAATATATCAAATTATATATTTAATATTTTGAAATTATAACTTATTATACAATAACTAATAATATAGTTTGTCTTAAATATGATCCAAAATATTATAATTTATTGTATAATACTATTTAAGCACATACTAATTTATATACTGTATTAATAAAACTTATTTTTGATAACAATTGAAAACATTATACGGTTATACTCTATTAATAAAGTAAAACACAACTGATTTTAAATAAGTTTATTGTAATAAACAAAAGAAAAAATTAGGTGAAAAAATTCATCGAAAAATTTAATTAAAGTTTATTACTAATAAATATGTTTTACTTCATAATTATTTTATGTAAATATTAGTTAATATTTATATAACTAATAGAAGTATACAATCTATAAATATTTATTATTTTGTTGTATATCTTAAAGCACTTTTGGATGTTTGTTTATTAGTTTATTATATTAAACAATAGACTAAATTTGTTGAAAAAATCATTGAAAAAATTCAATTAAAGTTTATTTCTATTAAATATGTTGTATTTCATAATTATTTTATGTAATTATTAATTAAAATTTATATAAATAACAGAAGAATATTTACTATTTATTTTGTTGTATATCTTAAAGCACTTTTGGATGTTTGTTATGGCGTTGGCCTACAAATTGCTAAATACCCGAACATAACAAACACTACTGAGTGCGGTATCGGTCGTGAGTCGCAACTTATGAACGACCGGTGCTTTGAATGGCATACCAGTCGTGATTTGATGTCTTCATCTATAGTCAACGGTAGAGAAGCAAAGAGGGCTGAGTTTCCATACATTGTGTACATCGAGAGATGGGACAGAAAGGATACGAACGGGAAGATCGAGGAAAAGAAAATGGGGTCAGACTTTGTATTTGTAATCACTTTGACCGCACAGTTAGCTATGTTTTATGCTTAATATATTACTTTCAATAGTCACTGTACGGGAAGTGTTATTAACGAGAACTGGATATTAACGGCAGCCCATTGTTTCAAAAGTTATCAAATCATATGTAATGACGTTTGCTTTTATAAGGTATACGCGGGTATTATAGATATAACACAACCGGGCATTGATTACGGACACCAATTGATTATTCTTCACCCAAACTATACATATCATAACTTTCTTCACTTTGAATATGATATCGCGTTAATCAAAGTTAAGACACCAATGAGTTTCAGTGCAAACAGTGGTTACTATCGGCAGATAAACAGTATTTGTTTGCCTCCTATTGATTACTACAACACCGGCAATGAATACGCAGTGATAGCTGGTTTCGGTAAAATTAATGGGGCATACAATGTCAATAGATTGATGATGGGTTGGAATCGTATACCACCCCAACAGTCAAACAGTCTAACAATTGTTGTTAACACTCAATATCCATATCCCGGTGGAGCGTATATATGTTTTGTAAGTATTTTTACTTTTTAATACAACATTTAAACTACGAATTTATTTACTGTATGTGTATGTGTATGTGTATGTATATGTATATGTATATGTATATGTATATGTATATGTATATGTATATGTATATGTATATGTATATGTATATGTATATGTATATGTATATGTATATGTATATGTATATGTATATGTATATGTATATGTATATGTATATGTATATGTATATGTATATGTATATGTATATGTATATGTATATGTATATGTATATGTATATGTATATGTATATGTATATGTATATGTATATGTATATGTATATGTATATGTATATGTATATGTATATGTATATGTATATGTATATGTATATGTATATGTATATGTATATGTATATGTATATGTATATGTATATGTATATGTATATGTATATGTATATGTATATGTATATGTATATGTATATGTATATGTATATGTATATGTATATGTATATGTATATGTATATGTATATGTATATGTATATGTATATGTATATGTATATGTATATGTATATGTATATGTATATGTATATGTATATGTATATGTATATGTATATGTATATGTATATGTATATGTATATGTATATGTATATGTATATGTATATGTATATGTATATGTATATGTATATGTATATGTATATGTATATGTATATGTATGTGTATGTGTATGTGTATGTGTATGTGTATGTGTATGTGTATGTGTATGTGTATGTGTATGTGTATGTGTATGTGTATGTGTATGTGTATGTGTATGTGTATGTGTATGTGTATGTGTATGTGTATGTGTATGTGTATGTGTATGTGTATGTGTATGTGTATGTGTATGTGTATGTGTATGTGTATGTGTATGTGTATGTGTATGTGTATGTGTATGTGTATGTGTATGTGTATGTGTATGTGTATGTGTATGTGTATGTGTATGTGTATGTGTATGTGTATGTGTATGTGTATGTGTATGTGTATGTGTATGTGTATGTGTATGTGTATGTGTATGTGTATGTGTATGTGTATGTGTATGTGTATGTGTATGTGTATGTGTATGTGTATGTGTATGTGTATGTGTATGTGTATGTGTATGTGTATGTGTATGTGTATGTGTATGTGTATGTGTATGTGTATGTGTATGTGTATGTGTATGTGTATGTGTATGTGTATGTGTATGTGTATGTGTATGTGTATGTGTATGTGTATGTGTATGTGTATGTGTATGTGTATGTAATTATTCTGCATTTTAAATATGAATATTCTTATATTCAAACATTTAGGGTGATTCTGGTGGTCCTTTAATTCAGTATATCAATGGTAGAGCTGTGTTAATAGGTGTGACCAGTAGAATGGGTAATATGAATCTAATCTATTGTTCCCCATATGATGCTACCAAACCTGTAGAGTCAACTTATGTGAGAGTGTCCGACAAAATCAATTGGATTCTAACGCAAATCAATACAAACTAATAAAAAAATACAATAATCATTAAATTACATATAATTTTAATTATTTTGTATATACATAAAATTTTATGTTTTTAGTGTATTTTTATAATTATATTAATCATACTAAATTACTTATAAAAATTTATCTATTTAGTAGAAATATTAATAGAATATATTATAGTTATTATTAGTTTAACTAATTTTTTAAATTTTAATTATTTCTATAATGTAATAATATAATAGATATTGAGTCTGTAATTTGAAATGTTTTTAAAATACTTTTTTAGTGATATAACATGATATAAATTAGCTAATTTTAATTAATGTTTATTTGCGTAATTTTATTTATAGTATATTAAAAATCATAGCATTAATTATACAAAATATATGCATTTTGTTATTTTGTAACTTTTATTAATTATAACTATCAATAATTTATAAATTTTGTAATATTTAGCATTAAAAATATAATTTACATAAAATTATTATTTGATTTAATTAAGGCGTAAAGTCATAAATGTTATAATAATAATATTTGTTTAATAATATGAAATAACAGTATTTGTTATATTAATTTTTGTTTATAATTGTAAAATAATACTTCAGTTTATTTCACTTATTATCTTTTTAGTTTATATTATAGCAAAACATTTATTATACATTTTATTATTAAAACCAGTTGAGAATGCTAGAAAGCATTTCCACACGAATTCCTAATCATAAGTAAAAATTAAATTCAGTATGATAAAATAAAATCAACTATAGTTATGTAGGGTATCAAACGATTTAGTATGACAAAATAAACTACTATTTTCATAAAAAATAAACTTAAAAACGAAAAAAATCAAAAATCAATATTCAAAAAAATTCAAAAAAAAAATTCAAAATTTTTTTAATTAATTTTTGGACACCATTTTCTTCAATTTCCTAAAAAATACTCAAATAAGAAAAAAAACAAAAAAAATTCAAAAAAAATTTGTAGCGGATAGTGGATTCGAACCTATGTCCTCGTGGGACAGACAGACAGACCGACTTATAGAATGCATATACGTATTCCTTTCAGGATTCGTGATAATTATTTATTACTATTTTTATATAAAATTAGATTTATAATTAATGTAACTAAATATAAATAAACATTATAATTCAGAAATGTATTTTATTTTTTAAATCTAAATATTTTTTGTCTACAGTATAGCATATATTGTACAGTACATATTTGGCCTTATATCCTGTTATACTTATATAAGTGAGAGATATATTGCGCATGTGTATTATTAGCTCCAATAAAATCTCACTTATTATTTTGTGCAATAATTAAAACACGTTTTGTTTTATTAATAAATAATATTAATATAAATCTTATTATGTTTTTGTTTGTTTTGGCCATTTATTCAATTTAGTTTTTCATTTCAATGATTATTATTGTTGACGTCTATTGAAGCGATGAAACGTGTGGTTATCTTCCAAAACGGCACCGCACACAACGGCAAAGTAAGTGATAGAGATATCCATCGACTCATCCATCCATTGATTTGTTGTTTTCTTATTGATAGGCCTTTCTGGTGACCGACTCGTTGGATGAGTTGTTGGTTTCGGTGTCGGATAAGTTTGGAGTTCAATATAAACGTATTTTCACCAAAGAGGGCGGAGAGATTGATGACATTAAACTCATTAAAGACGACGATATACTATATGTATCGGACGGTCAGGACTTCGTCAAACCGACGGATACTGAGGCCAACAAAGAAAATAAAAAGTAATTTAATTGATATTTAGTAAATAATTATTAGTTATTAATGTATTATTTATTTTATTTATTTATATAAAATAGTGAAACTAATTTCAAGAGAAAAATTAATTGTAAACAATCCAAACAAACAAATACTTTAAAAGTTATCAATAGTTTGTCTACAAATGTCTCACAATTAACATCAACAATACCGACGAAAAGATCAATGGGACCACAAACTCAACAGATATTATGGCCACACAATCAATCGGTTATGACTGTTAACAATGGACTGACGGCACCTAATATATCAGTGAGTGAATCAAATGCTGGGATACTCAACATGTTTACGGGACAGACAACCAATATGTCTAAACAGGCGACCACACAATCACCACAACCTCAGACTATTGTGATACCAAATAATTCGACTTCTGTGACGAGTGCAGCGCCAGGAATGGTGATGTCTAATGCCAACAGATCGGCGCCAAACATCATATTTACACGACAACAGCCATCAATCATAGGAACACCATATCATACACAACATACTGGACAACAGTATTTTCAATTACAGACAGTCAATGGACCCGTTTTAGTGGCAATTCAAACACAACAGCAGCTCTTAACACAGACTAAGACACAACCAACACATGGTCCTAAATTTGGTAATACAATACCAATTAATGCACCGCATCTATCATCACATCTAACACCAAACCTCACAAGTATGCAAACCGCTGCACATCCAGCACTTCACGCACTTTTAACACAAACCAATAACACGAGGGGCCAAACAGTTATTCAAACTTCAGTGTCATCTGTGGCAACATCTAATACAGTGATACTAACATCTCAGCCGAAGACAATATCGCGGTCACAACTACCGATCTTTCAATGTCACGAATTGAAGGGTTCGGCGCCATCACACAATTTGGCCGTATTGCTTAAAGATCCCGAGTCGAGTCCTCCCTCTTCGCCGACCAATAACACAGACTTATCTACAGATGTTCTTCATCCCGAACTGATTCATGCGAACCCTCCCTCACAACAAAGTGTATTAATGGTACCGAATGGTCCGAATCAACCACCGAATATAATAACCCAAAGCCCTGTCGCACCCAAAGCGCCGCTTCAACTCAGACTACCCTTAAGTCCTGATGGAAATGTTATACTTCAGCCACATATAACCGCAACTACAGGTGGAATAGGTTCACAATTACAGTCACAATTCATAACCAATTCTAATAACTTAAAGTTTAATGACTCGTCTAAAGACACGGATGGATTGAGTTCTTCACAACAATCGTTTGATTCAATCACTCCTAACATTGATGCGACGTCTACTCCATCGATGACCACAACTGTTCGGCAAACATTGTCTCAAAACAGTGGTACGTCAGCCATATTGGACCCAACCGGGGTGATTCATTTGAGTCCTAATGACCAGGAGTTTCTAAAACACCTCGAATCAAAATATAAAAGTCTATTAGCGCTTAAGACACCCACTATTCAACAACAAAAATTGTTACAAGAATTGTTAACATTAAAACAGAAAATGAATATCGCAAGAAACCAAACGACAGCCGTAGATTTGCAAATCACACAAAAACAAAAGAAAAAACTTACAACAACAATAACAAAAGTTGAAGATAATGAGACAAATGATTTAAATTTATCAAACAATGAAATTATTGGTATAACTGAAGATGACTCAAACTATTCACTATTTGAACGAACGCAAATGGTTTCATTATATTATAAATATCAAAGTTATAAAAAAGCTGAACAAGCGTATAAAGAAATGTTTTTAAATAATATCAACCATCCAACAAGTATGACAATATATAGACATGTTAAGGCATTTGAACAAAGAGGCTCAGTACATAATAAAGCAAGAGTTCGTTCTAAAACAGCTACTAATTCAAACATGTCAACAGCTATAATTGCTGATTATAATACAAATCCTATTCAAGCGCCATCTAAAGTTGCTGCAAAATATGGTATATCAAGAACATCTGTAAGAAGAATATTGCGTCGCGAAAAATATCATCCGTACAAAATAAGAAACGTACAAAAGCTGTCTGAAGATGATTATGAAAAACGAGTTGAATTTGCAAATAATATGTTATCGTTTATTGAAGATGATGCAAAAGACAACAAGAATTTTTTTCAAAAACTGGCCATATTTGATGAGAAAGACTTTAAAATTAATGAAAAGCCAAATCGACAAAAATTTCGATACTACGGAAAATATGGATCAAATCCTGAATTTTTGCGTGAATCAAATTTTAGAACTGATTTAGGAGTAATGGTGTTAGCTGGTATTTGGCACGATAAGCTCTTAGGTCCATATTTTTTTACTAAACATGTGACAGGTGATTCATTTGTTGATATGCTTGAAAATCAGGTCTGGCCAGATATTATTGATAATGAAAATCATAATAATGTTATCTTCATGCTCGACGGAGCACCAGCTCATTTCTCGATGAAAGCAAGAGATTGGCTTAATGAAAAGTTGCCAAACAGATGGATTGGAAGAAATGGGCCATTTGCTAAATGGCCGCCAAGATCTCCCGACTTAACTTGTTTGGATTTTTTTCTTTGGGGTTATATACATGATATCGTATCTGAAAGAGTTATTGATACCGTTGAAGATTTGAAAAATGCAATTTGTTATGCATTTACTTTAGTTAAAAAAGAAATGTTAATAAAATGTCAAGAATCTGCAATTAGAAGATATCAATATATTATTACTGAAGATGGCCGTCATATTGAACATTTATTATAATAAGTAATTTTTTTTATAAAAAATATCAAATATTAATACAATTTTTTTTGTGCCCACAGGTGTTGTGTTTCCAAATTGACAAGAATTTCTTGCAAAAGGAGAGGTCATCGATGTCTTATTTGGTCTTATATTTGATGAATTGCTATTCATTTGTAACCGTTGTCCGCTAAACACAGAACCAGTTGTCATATTTGGCTGATTCGTGATCTTATCAAATGTTTTGTTGAAACTATAGCCAACTTTATTTGTGCCTAAATAATGATTTGATTGTCTGCCGTCAAATCGTTGATAATTTTTGTGGTAATCTATGAAATGGACTCAATTATCATATCAATGATGAAACTAAGTCCATTATAATACTTACAATGATTAGTGTTATTAGTGTTATTATTTGTGACTAAACTATCAAAAAAGTGGTCAATATTTGTGTTAATCTAACAGTTAAAGTATATAATGACCTACAAAATGGTCACCCGATGTCATACAAATCAATTGTTGTCTAAATGATAGGTCAGTGGACTATACCAACAGACATCTGGTTTTCATACAAGCAGTCGATTGGATGTCTAAAACTTTTTATACTCCCAAACAAAAGGGGTATTTTGAACACCCGATACTACCGAAGTCATTGCTTGAAAAAGAGTTTGATTATCCTGTCTTTAGGGACACATTGTTTATCTGATGGCCCGGCTATAGGTTTAAAGGAAAGTTTGTTTATGTCAAGGAAATGGAGCCACAAATAATTGTTCCCGATTTACAAGACTTATCTCAAACCATATGTGTCCTATCGATGTCCAGACATAACACAGTCTGCATTTACGGCCAGAGATCTATTTAATGCAACGCTTGCCGACAGTATAATTGAAAAGTTTAAGAATGGAGAAGATATTGACAACAATGTGACCGATGAAGACATACAAAAGGCTAAAATCAAAGCAAAACAGACGGGCGCCGACCTATTTAGTGATACAAACTTTTTTGGCATTCAATGATGTTTTGTTAAAATATAAATTACAATTTCATTTAATATTTTCTTTATTAATATATTTTGTTACTAAAATTTAAAATCTAGTCTAAATTATTTGTATTAATTTAAAAAATACAAATTTAGTCATTTAATTAAAAATTATTATTATTAATATATAAATTATTATTATATAAATTATTATTTTATAAAAATTATTATTATAACATTTATTATAATTATTATTATTATTATAACATTTATTATAATTATTATTATGACAATTATTATTATTATTATTAACTTAATTGTGATAAATATAGTCATTTTAAAGATATATTTCGTTATATTTTTTATATTTGACAATTACAAATGCAATAATTATAATTAAAAAAATTACTTTAAATTATTTCCTAAAATTATTATTTTATATAAATTATATATATTATTATTATTATTATTAAACTTAATTTATATTTATAAGTAAATAAACGTTTTATGTAATTATGTGTTACTGTATTAATAAGCGATCTGCACGCCTCTATATCTAGAAACGAGAACAATACTGTATATATATTGCATGTATTGTACATATACTGTATTTATTCTAATAAATTAAAACATTTTAATGAGTTGTAATAATTTTAATACAATATAGTTAAAATTAAGATATGGATTACAATTGATAAAAATTTGTTACTTTCATTTAAAGTTTAAAATATTTTTTAATCAATATGTATTATTACAAAATTTTAATAAAATGTGTATTAATTATTGCAACGAATTTCGGCTTAAATTTAGCTCAAGAAGTATAGCTTATAATTTAAATATCACTTTTTTATTATTATTACTATTAATTTTATAATCTTAACATTATTAAAATTAATTTTCAAAATTTAATAATAAATATTATTTTTACAATTATTATTAATAACAATCAATAATTAATTATATAAACCAATGTTTATATATTAATATAAAATATATTTATTTAATTTTCATATAAATAGTCAATCGAAGTGGACTCCATAAAGCTATCATCAATGGGTCGGGTCAAACATATTGGGGACTTCTATAACGCCCGCACCGATAGCTTCAATAATATCAATCTATTTAAGCAACAAATTCCTGAATCTGTGCTCCTTATCGATGAAACTCCTTTCACTGACCTCAAGTACACGTGCGCTACAAACATGAATGACAAGTTTGACCATGTTAATGTACAGGCACAATTGAAACTTAGTTTTATAGGCGGGTTGGTTACGGTTGAAGGTTCTGCTAAATATTTAAAAGATGAGAAAAAAAGTAGCAAAAGTGCCAGACTTTCAGTTATACAATCCGTCAAAACCCGTTACGAGTCTATAAACATATTGGACGTCTCATTCAAAGATATAATCAATTTGGATGCCCTGAAAGTCATCGATGTAACTCATATAGTGGTTGGCGTACAATATGGCGGGAGAGTAATCGCGACGTTTGAAGACAACAATGAGTTAGAAGAAAGTAAGATAAGTATTGAAGGCAATCTTAAGGCACAGATTAAAGGTATAGCTGATCAGTTGGCAGCGGCATCGGGTGCCGCTGGTGCTGGTATACAAAGCATAAATGCATCAAATGTGGCCAAGTTTAGTTTGGAAATTTTTGGTGATATATTACCCAAAAGCTTACCGCAAACTATTCCGCAAGCGATGCATTTAATTCAAATGTTGCCAACAATGCTGACTGCGGCCAACAATGGTATCGGCAGACAAATTGAGTACACATTGATATCTATTGATATTTTGAAACATTTGTGGAAACTGGAGATGAAAGCCAACACTTTTGTGAACAATATTGACAATGAAGTGATCGACAGATGTATACAACTGTTTGACGATATGAATGATATTCAGCAACAACTTAACGATTATAATGAATACTTTCAAAGACAACAACAATATATCGGCAATCAATTGATTAATGATATGAAAAACTTGAAACAAAACTATGACTACTATCGGACAAACAAAACAAAGACTTTAAATACTTTTCTCCGCAAAGTTAAGGCCGGCAATGAAACTGCAGATAAATTGATAGACGTTTTATTAGATGATATCAACAGTACCTACTCATTAGAGTCAATGAAATCAGCAATAAATAGGTTAAAACAATATAAGCAACAAAAGGTAATCGTCGATATGGTCTATAATGTCAGTGCCCTACAGGTCATCACCAAAGAGACAAATGTTTTGGATATATTGATACAAAGCGAGAAAAAAGATGTTTATGTCCTATACTATAGTTGGTACTATAGATCTCAGCACAGCATCAATGCTATCAATGCATTTAAAATGTTTATCAATGAGACGGATGTTGGCGATAACCGGTCATCAAAATACTACTTTGCCGTCAATTATGAGATCATGGAGTCGATGGACAACACGTTTATACATTCAAATCAAACAGATTATACACCACAAGTGGGACACTTTAGAAATGGTCAACTCGTTAGACTTATATCACCATTTAATATAAATTCCGGCTATATATTTGTTTGTGATAGTTATTATTCAAATGAATGTGAAAAATATAATATTCATACCAATGTCTGGCAATCAATTGCATCCATGTCCACTAAACGATATATGTTTAATTTGGTTACATTCAATCAAAAACTCTACGCTATTGGTGGTGGGAGTCCGGTAAATTAATTTTATTATTTTTTAAAAAAAAAATCATTAAAAACTAAGATATATATCTATACTAAAATATACTATTTATAAATTTTATTAAATTCAAGGACACTTCGACAAATTTTGTTGAAATCTATGACCCGCTTATTGATCAATGGATGCAAGTTTCGACACTCAATCAAAAAAGATTGTATGTTATAATACTATAACAGATATGTAATATAATGTAATATTTTTTAATACTTTAATCAGTTTATCTGCTTCGTCGACAACAAACAAAACAATCTATGTTTGCGGCGGTTTAGATGAAAATGAAAGTCCATTGGATTCGTGTGAATATTATGATTACCGAAACAATGTATGGATAACAGCAACTACACCGATGTTGACACCGCGCGACAGCTTTGTAATGGTATCTAATGAAAAGTATATCTACGTTATGGGCGGTCGGGATAATGACACTGGAAATACATTGGACCGGTTTGATTACCACAACAACAATTGGACACAAATGGATAATATGTCATACGCTAAGTATTTATCTATTTATAAAAATAATTAATAATTAATATTATTTTATTTAATGAAAATAATCAATAGATTTCAATTTGGAGGTGTCTTATTTGAAAATTATATCTATGTGTGCGGTGGACGTGATAATGATGGCAATTATTTTGATAATTGTGAAAAATATGACATAACAAACAACTTGTGGTCACCAATGGGTATCTTAAACTAATTTTTTTTTATACTAAATATTTAAATTATTAGCTTATAATTAAATAATATATTAATATAACTATAAATTTTTTCTATAGCATCAATGAATAACAAAAGATCTTGTTTTCAACTTGTTGTTTATGCTAATCATATCTATGCCATTGGAAGTTATGATTATTGTAATAATTTTTTTATTTATAAATTTATAATTAATTAAAAAACTAATTAATTTTATATTAGCTGACAAAACTATTGAGCTTTATGATATCGATACGGACAAATGGAAGTACCATACCACAATTTTATATTATCAATATGCTACAGTGGTAAATTAATTAATTATTTAATTTTCACATAGTATTAAATTTAAAAATATTATTTTCAAACAAATTTTTTTAAATTTGTTTAATGAATTCTATATATATATATATGTGTGTGTGTGTGTGTGTGTGTGTGTGTGTGTGTGTGTGTTTTGTGAATTTTGAAATTCTGATTTCAGATTCGGTTAGATCATCGAAAATAAGGTATAGGGGATCAGCATTAAAATTTTGATATCTCTTCGGGAACATAGAGAAAATGGCGGCCAAAGTAAAAAAAATTTTAGAAATTTTTTTATTAAGTATAGATTTAAATAAAGCATCAAAAACAAGCTGAAGAAATATGCATTAAAATTTTGATATCTCTTTGGGAACATAGAGAAAATGGCGGCCAAAGTAAAAAAAATTTTAGAAATTTTTTTATTAAGTATAGATTTAAATAAAGCATCAAAAACAAGCTGAAGAAATATGCATTAAAATTTTGATATCTCTTTGGGAACATAGAGAAAATGGCGGCCAAAGTAAAAAAAAATTTTAGAAATTTTTTTATTAAGTTTAGATTTGAATGAAGCATTATAAGAAAGGTATATGAATCAGAATTAAAATTTTAATATCTCTTCCGAAACAAAATGGCGACTAAAGTATAAAAAATTTTGGTTAAAAATTTTAATTTTGATTTAATTAAGTATCAAAAGTAAGGTATAGAAATCAGAATTAAAATTTTTATCTCTTCAGGAACAAAGAAAATGGTCGATAAATTTAAAATATGAGTTTGTTGTTAAAATTTAAGTTAAACATATAAATAGTTAATTCTAACAATAAATTAATATATTATAAAATGATCTATAAATCATTATAAATATACAATTACATCATCAGAAATATTGCATTACCAAAAAATCAAATATATTGTTTCAATATAAATACTTTGTCATGAAAATTGTCAATTAACGCGTTTATATATATAATATAATATAATGACTCATATGGACTAATGGTTATTAGGAATAAATATATTGTTTATAATATGACGAAAACAAGTAATTTACGGAATAAAAATTTGTTTTTGGTAATGCTTTCTAGCATTCTCAACTGGTTTTATATTAAAGGCCTCAGTTTTGTCAACTGATTAGTAATTGAATAGAAACAATGGAAAATCTATTATAATTTTTTTTATATATATATTCACTATAATTTACTGTAAATCACAATGTTTAGTATGTCTAAACAATTTTTTAATTATAATTAAGATTTGATTTTTAATTAAAATAATAATTATACATTATATACAATGTATTGCACATATTGCACTTACTATATGTATTGTATTTTTTATTCAATTTTTATTACCGTAATTTAGTTGATATTATTTTGATTCACAATAGTATCTTTATACTGTTACATATACAGGTATATTACTGTATAAAGATATCTACTGTATATTATTTAATGCACTTAATTAATAATATATTTAATTCACTTAACAATCATGTTTCAAATATGCAAAATATAAATGTAATTAAATGTATTATTTTTTATTAAATAAAAATTTTAACATTTAATTAATAACAACATTTTGGCTTTAATTTTTTAATACTATACCATAATTAATTGGACAATTTAAATAGTCTAATTTTTACTTATTTTATTAAACTTAATTAACGATAATTTAATATTTCAATAAATATTGTTTTAGTATTTTTAAAAAATACTCTATATTTCAATTGAAATTATTTTGATTAAAATATTTTACGTCTAACAAAAAATAACTTTTTTAAGTCATTTGATTACTTTATCATTTTATTGATAGTAATTTTTTGTATTAAAAAAATAATAATTAATAGTTTATATAAATTTTGTTTATATAGATATTTCATAGAAAAATTAAAAATCTAAAATATATGATTAGTTTTTTTTCTATAAATGAGTTTTATTTATAATTAATATTATTTTAATTAAAATATAATATATGTTTAGAATATGAGCTAATAATATAAAATAATTAATACTTTCTATATTTAAAAACATTTACAGTATATTTAATGTTCAAATAGTGGCGGTAATAGTATTAATAGTACAGTAAATTTATATGCAATGCATTTTTCATATCACAACTCATAAAAAACGTTACATAATATTTTTATGTATTATTACTGTTAGTGTACAGGGGGTGGTGGGGTGGGGTTATTACTACAGTATTATTATTGTTATAACTTTATTCAATAAAATGTTATTATATATGTGAACAACAAAAATCTCATTAATGATAATGACATAAAAATGACACATTAGTCTAAGTATATGCGCGTAATATTATTAAATATAATGCTTAGGGGGCGGAGTTTATAAAAAAACATATTATGTATTTTTGTCTGTATATATTAAGTGTAATCTATGTGTTTGTGGTGCGTTTGCTATTGTTTTTTATATAATATACATTACATATACACTAGTATTGCACACATTGTTTAGTACAGTATTTATCTATCAATGATTATGTAATCCATTAACAAATCATTACTTATTTATACATTAGTTATAGTTTATTGTTATTTAAGACACAATGTCTAACAGTTTTACATAAATATAATGTCAAACAAACAGTGTGTTTGTAAAGGCATCAGAAGTTGTGGCCGATGTGATGACCGAAAACCAATTGAAACCAATACTACTAATCAATTGTATGTCTATTGCGGTAAATGTCGGGACAAAGCATTTGTTCAATCACTTGTTGATCACAATCAACATCAACAACACTGTATGAAATCGTTGACCATTGATGTCGATTATGTCCGCATCGATGGTCTATATGTTGTAAATGATATAATAAGTGCCGAACAAGAGTTAGGATTAGTTGATGTCATCGATGGCATCGAGTGGTGTGACTCACAGTCCGGTCGACGCAAACAAGATTTTGGACCAAAAGTAAACTTTAAGAAACAAAAAGTACGGATCAATCAATTCACTGGTTTACCACACTTTGATGTTGAGCTCATGTCTCAAATGAAACAATCGGTAACCGATAAGACTGTACTCAACGACTTTGTTGCCGTCGAAGTCTGTCATTTGGAGTATTGTCCCGAAAATGGTTCGTCAATTGATATGCATTTCGACGACACCTGGCTATGGGGTCCGAGACTGGTCACTGTTAATCTGCTATCACCGACAGTGTTGACACTATCCAAGCCATCATACGACAACATCACGACAGATCAGTTTGTTATACGTGTAGATCTACCGCAACGGTCATTGGTGGTGGTGTCGGGCGATGCCCGCTATGTATACCAACACGCTATTGCCCGTCAAGACATTACTAGCCGCAGGATTGCCATTACGTACAGAGAGTTAAGTCAAGAGTTTCTCGCCGGAGGACAGTTGTACGACAGTGTCGGTAGAGATATAATTGAACGCTCATTGAATTCACTCGTATTTTAAATATAAATTGTTATTTATTTTGTTTTAATTTATCATAATTTAATAGGTTTTAACATAATTGTTTTGATACAGTAAAATATTATTAATAAGTTAATGATTAATAATACCGTATAGACCCGCATATAGCCCCCCCTGACGGTTTTTTAAAATTTTAAAATCAAAATTTGGTAGGGGGCTATTTTTCACATATAGCCCCCCTACTGGGGCTATATGTGAAGTCGTGGGGGAAGGAACGATTGGGGAAAGGGTTATATATATAAGATCGGTCTAATAAATAAAAAAATATGTAATGATGTGTAATAAGCTATGATTGTTATACGGATTATGTATTAAATAAATAAAATAAAACATTTATTAATCAAATAATTTTAAATATTTATAAATCAAATAATTTTAAATAATATAGAAAAAAATATTTTTAAATGTATTGCATAAATTATTAATAATGAAAAAAATATGAATTATCGGGAAATTATTTATTACAAGTATTGTACGGTAAGTATCAGTTAATAATACCGATTTCTGAACTTAAAACAAATTCTTGAAATGTTGGCCGTAATGACCGGTCTGTTGGCGTTTATAAAATCGTTGACTTGAGGACCGGCTGTCTGTAGAAGATCGGCAAATGCTGATTGACGGACACGACTAACAATAAGATCATGGCGTCACGAAAGCTGTTTTGTTTCTCAAACGGTTATCCGGGTAGTTAACAAGAACTAAATCCATGGCTATTATGGCCGCATAAATAAATAACGATGTCATCGATTTGATTGGTGTCAGCAATTGACGTGCCATCGATCTGATTTGTGGCATCATTTTACGAGTCAGCCATCTTATTGATGTCTTCATATGGCGGGCCATCGATCTGATAGATGTCTTCATTTGACGGGTCATCGATCTGTATGATTGCTTCATTTGACGGGCCGGCGGGCTGTTCAGCCAATTCAATTGTTTGATTGGGATTTTCAGTGGCCACCTGTCGATCTTCAATTTCTTTAGCTATCCGTGCTTGTTCCAACAAAAATATCAGTGGTGAACAGGGAACTCATTAATCGAAAACTTGAAGCGCTCACAGAGAACTGATCCACAAATGGCCAAATGTAATGACCGGTCTATTAATGGGAACCCCGCACCACATCCATAATCACATTTTATAACCAGTGATGAGATAATGTTGACAATTGTGGGAATTGATGTGTTCAGCACTTACGACATAATTCGACCGATCAGATGAATCAAAGTATTTGATTTGTTCAGTCATTGCTCACGTGAAGTGGTAATAACTTTGATGACAACAACAATGGAGTGCCTGAATGTATAACAGGAAAAGGAATCGTTTCTATAGTCATACATATAGTAATGCAGTCATACATGAGGTCATACATAGTTACGTAGGCATACAGTCGTGTAGTCATACAGTCATACAGTCATACAGTCATACATAGTGATGATGTCATACATAGTCATGTAGTCATACAGTCATACAGTCATACAGTCATTTAGTCATACATATATATCGGTCATAACATAAATAATGTTAACAACATTTATTAAACAAAGCATTTAAATACACTATAATAGCATTGAATTGAAAAATTATTTTAAAAAACTTAAAATTTACAGTTTATTATAATTAATAGTTTTAGTTTAGACATGACCGGTCAATAGATGGCATGAGGGGGTATATACACATTCAAAAAAAACTACAATATTTTCGATAGTGGGGCTATTTGTGATTTTATTCAAATCAACTTTTGGTGGGGGGCTATTTTTCACTTATTGCCCACATTTCCACATATAGCCCCATATGGCCATGGGGGGCTATTTGCGGGTTTATACGGTAATTATATTTTTTCAATTAAAATAACATAATATATAAAATGATTAGTTTTTTGATTATTATTTTAAAATGTCAATTATAACTAGTGGTTTGGTTTGGTTGGCACACAATATAGCTCAAGACTGTTTCATTTTGTCTAATATAGGGATCACCTGATCAAATGATGGCCGTTTGCCCGGCTCTTCATTCATACAAATTCTGATAAGTCTTGACATTTGCGGTGATATACCGGGAGGTATAGTAACCCTGAGTGCTTCGAGTGCCACTTTCATTCCCATTTCCATTGGCGACATATCGGCGAACGGCACCTGACGTGTGGACAGTTCCCATAGTAGTACAGCGAACGACCACATATCGGCCGTCTTGACATTGATGTCGGTATGTTTTTTCTGTAGGGCTTCGGGTGCCATCCAGGCAGGATTATAGACTTTGTTGCGCTCCTGAAACGAGAACTTGGCGTCGGCCATATTGATACGGGCCGTCATGTCTTCGTCAATCTAATCCGTTTGAATCATTAGATTACAATTAATAAAACTCTTACAATTAAATGTCTTGTAAATAGCATACCATAACGTGTTTGGATGATAAATAAAGGCGAGGAATGAGTGGATTAAGTGTGTGCAAGAATGCCATTCCTCTGGCAATATCGATGGCAAACTTGAGTGCTTTATGTGTGTCGACAACAATACCTGTGCCCTCATGTAATACTTGATAAAGGCTTCCGTATTGCATATATTGATTGACAACAACCAAATTGGGCGGTGAATTGACACAACCGATGACTGGCAGTACATTTGGATGAGAAAAGATACGAAGTCTTGGATACTCTTCAGAGAAATCTCTGGGTATTCTGGCAGCCATTTCGCCGACGACGGCCACAAATTTGGCACATATTTCGCTATTATTTCGCTGCCAAACACCTTTCCACGTCTCTCCCGATGGACTGTTCGATATCTTGTGCTGTAAATGCAATTCATTGAGACTGAGTCCCGAATAGCGGGATAGAGTGGCGTCACGCGATCGCGACTTAGTGCCCAACCAGGACTGCGACTTATACGGTATTTTTTTGGTCAATTCTTGTCCCAATTCAGTGGCCAATTCGTGCAGTCTCTGATGCATCTGACCCTTGCACTTGTCTAACGGTGTTTCGCCATACTTGTTGGTAATGTTGGTGAGAGCACCGGCAGTGATCAATTGTTCAGCAATGTGTTGGTAGCCCCAGAAGCAGGCGTAGTGTAGCGGTGTGTTTCCGTGTTCATTGACCGCATTCACGTCGGCCTTGTGTCGCAACAACAGATGGACCACATCCTTGTGTCCGTGAGCTCCGGCCAAATGAAGTGCCGTATCGTCGCCCATATTAGTGGCGTTAATACGGGCGCCTTTCGTTATCAACAGATCAACTAAAGCCACCCGACCGGCAAAAGCCGACCAATGAAGCGGACTAAAGCCGTGATCATCACTGATGTTAATTAAAATGACAAATACTTTAGCAATTATCAGATAAATTGGTCGACAAATAACTAAAACAGTTGAGGTCTTACCCCTGGTTCATGTCATGGGTGGTGTCGTCCAACCAAACTCTTACTTGAAATGTATTACCATCTCTACACCAATTGAATATATCATCCATAGTTATATATATATTGAACACAATTAGGTGATTATAATACTAATAATTTTTAAATATATATATATAAATATAATTAAATTTATAATATTTACTAAAAATAATTTAATAACTTTTTTTTAAAATAAAGTATTTTCAAAGACTTTCTTAAAACAGTTATTTAGATTACAATCCAAATAAGGCATTCACTTGTTATGCACTTATTTGGCACAACACTAGTAAACACACAATAACTATAGCATTAGAAAAATCATATACAATGTAATAATACATTCAATGTATAGTACAGTAGTAACAACTGTTTGTTTATGTTTTGCCATATGATTGGTGTTAACATAGAAAATACATTAATGTTTTTGAAAAGTACATTGAATTTTAAATTAATAATTTTTGTTTTTTTATATATCCTTATAAATTAATAATTATATCGCATATATTATAATATAATTTTATATAAAAAAAAATGTTTTTATTCATATAATAATTATATGAATAATTTTTATTTAAAAGTATTAATATTTAGATGTATTTCTCATATTTCAATAATATTTCATTCATTCATTATTATTATTTTTTATATAAAAGTTTTAATATAATGTGTTTTAATATTTAATAAAAATGACATTTTCTTAATACAGTGTAATAATTGTCATTACATATGCTGTAATGTATTGTTAACCTATAAATAATTGATACATTTAATCATAACATATATATACAGATAACAATATATTATAATTTATTATAATTTTTCAATTTATTATATATGATATATATTAATAAATGATGGCTACAAGTGATGCCATGGTTTGCATTTATATCAACGATCTGTTTGATGAACTGATCACTGAAAATACAAGACTAACTAATGAGTTAATGTTTGTCCATAAATATCTTAAACTTTTCAATGATATGCAAAAACATTTGACTTCAATATACAGCAAATATGAAACACTTATTGCCAGAGAAGATATAAAAGTGTGGAAAACATTAGAGCAATTAGTAGACAACAAAACTATTGATAATATCGATGAAAAACAATCATTGATACACAACATGACGATTGACAATCAAGAGTCAACAAGAAATAGTTGTACAGATTTAGTTGATTGTCGATCACAATATAATGACCAATTGGTCGATGAGTTATCATCGATGGACAGTCCGACGACTGACAAGTCATCGACTAAACAGTTGCCCAAAACCACAAGTCATAGGATAAAGAAATCAATGATAACAACTAGAAAATCGACAAAACGTTTCGATAAGATCTTAAGCGATGATAGATGTGACAAATCAGACGATCAATCAAATGGTAATCACAATTATAAATCACAACTGAAGACTAAGAAAAACAAATGCTATTTGTGTCCCATTGGCGACTGTGGCCGACAATTCACAGCCGAAGGTCGACTTAAAAAACATTTAGTTATCTCTCATTATAATCCAAAACTATACGTTTGTCGATATTCTGGTTGCGGAAAGACGTTCAACAAAAAGTTTTCATACGATAGACATACCATAATTCATACAGAAAATCGTCAGACATACCAGTGCTCTGAATGCAACAAATCGTATACCACTGAGAGAGTACTTGTCATACATAAGATGGCTATGCATTCAATGATTAAAACATTTAAATGTGGTTTCGATGGATGCGATCAATGGTTTTTCAAACCAAATCAACGTATATTCCATAGAAAGACTGTCCATAATATCATATATAGACAAACATATAGGAGCTGTCAATGGCCCGGTTGTGACTATCAGACCAATCGTAAGGGTGAATATGTGGCCCATCAGCGTATACATACCGGTGAACTACCGTTTGAGTGCCAGTGGCCGGACTGTGGTAAAAGATTTCGTAGAAAACTTGATTACCAAAAACATCGCGATTGCCATTTGAATAGTAAACGATGGGTTTGCCATTGGCCCGGATGTGACTATAGGGGCAACAGTTCGGGTAATTTGTCGACACATAAAAAGATACATCAAAGACAACAATCACAACAACAACTAATAACTAATGATAACATCAATGCAAACAAAATTTGAGAAAATACTGTATTTTGTAATATATTGATAAAACGATAAAATTAAAAAAATATTAAAAATTTATATAAATATTATATTGAATACATATTATTATAGATAAATACCTAAATAAAATGGTATATCATATACAATATATATATATAATTAACATATAATCTAAATTATTATTATAACTTATATATACTAAACATATAAATCTTAAAGAAAAACATATCAAATATGATATTTAAAAAAACAATCAATCAATTGATTTGCAGTGATTTTCTGACCAATTGTTGAGCTATGCGTTCAAATTGTGTCCGATCTTCGCGCCACATTTTGGCCGCGTCTACATTAGCCCCGCTTTCGTCGTTAGGTTCGGCCAACATCGACACCACCGACAACAATACCTTTTCGACCGATTGAACCGGTGACCAACGTTCGGCACTTGATTCGTAGCCCATCGGGTCGTCGCCGGGCGCATGTAGTATCGATATGCATACCCGACCGTCCGGATAGATATTCGGATGAAACATATCGCACGTAAACTGCATCTTCGGCGGCGATAATGGATAGTCATTGGGAAAGGTTAGCCGCGCAGCGAAAACTCCGCCATCAAAACAGGTACCCTCTGGACCAGTGATCAGTGCTTCCCATTCAAAGAAGTTTTCCTCATCTATTGGACCGGCAATTATGCCTTCCGGCGGATTAAGTGTAAGCTGTTTGTATTCGGCCATTAGTCGCCGTAGAGCTGATCCGGCCATTGATACGATAATACGATGATATGATATGATTTATGCAAATAAAAGTCAAGTCATATATTGCATACAAACTGTATATGAAATGTCAGTTTAAGTAATAATAATAATATAATAATAATAATCACAACAATCAGTGCCACATATCGTATATCAAAGTTATTACTATTTTAAATACTATTCAATAAACACTATACTATCATATATGTGACAGCATTTGCCAAAAAAATATTTTGTTACAATGTTTTTGTTACAAATCTCATATGCTTTTACATGTATATCATAATATCAATAGTACTTTATTCAAATAAATGTAGCAACTGACATTATGAAAATACAGTAATTGTATGACTACTATATTAAATAATATTGTATAAATAATTTTTTGTTATAATTTTTGCATGTTTATATTATTATTATTATTTGTCATATAATGAATCAATTATTTAACATTGGGTACTATTATTATTATTATTATTATTATTATTATTAAATATTGATATATCATATAAAAGATATGTATTTATATGATTAGACTGTAATCAAAATTATTAATACATGACATAATACACTGTATACAGTGTTTGACATTTATTATATACATAATCAATGCGGATATTACATGAATGACCCACTAATACAATACATACACATAATATATGATATGATATAATATCATATAATAATAATTAATTAATACTTTATTTTTCTGAAAATTCAATGTTTTTTTATATCGTCAGTTGATTTCCTAATAATAATAATATTTTTTTTATCAATTGATATATTTTTTGTTGTTTTGATACACACCTTATAAATTGTTATTACATTCAATTCAGTATAATATGTGATAAAATTTTTTTTGATATAAAAAAGATTTTAAATATTTTTAAATATTTTTTTAATGAAATTACCATAAAATCAAAATTATTGCAAAAATCAAAAAACAATGAGTGATTTCAAGTCTAAGGACAAGAAGAACAAGAAGAATAAGTTGGTAAGTGATGATTGTCTTTAGTTTTTTGTTTGTGTATATGAATTGATTGGTTATGATTGTTGTTGTCTTCATCATCACCAGCAGGATGTGTTGGCCGGTAGTGTTCAGACGGTATTCAAGTCGAAAAACAAGAACAGCAACAACAACAACAACGGTGGACATCATCATCAACACGTGTCGGCACGCGATAGCGTTAACACCACGGCTTATGACGGCTACGATAACAATGGTTTGTCAAGACTATCGGCGGCGGCGGCAATACAGACACATCATCTTCAGCCAACAGCCAACCAAAGTCATCACTCGTATCACAGCAGACCAAACAGTGAAGAGATGACACATCATTCGTACGAATCACAGTCTATGATGATGGCCAGCGATGACCGACACTTGTCGTTACCCAATTTGGATCAGCTAACCGATGATGATATTAACAGTCAATTTGAATCAATGCTTGTATGTGTTATTTTTGTTTAATTTGTCAATAAATTTATTAATTGATTCAATTTGTTTCTAACAAAAAAAGGATGACATGAATCTAAACGAAGAGAAGAAGCATCCATTGAGAGCTATGCCAATCGAACAGAAGAAAACAATGCTTGGCTCACATTTTAAACAAAAATTTGCCTCAAATACGACCAGTCGGTCGAGATTTGTGTCGCCAACCGATTACGTAAAGTATATTCAGGAGAACACCGACATCAACAGCGATAAGCTTTACCGATGTATCGAATCGTTACGTATTGAACTGACCAATAAACCCGTTTCTTGGGTCAAACAATTCGGCCAAAACCAAGGCCTTCAATGTTTGTTGTCGTTGCTGAACAACTGCTATCAGTCGCAGAGTTCGTCAATCGCACGACAGGCCAATAAAGTACAACACGAATGCATCAAATGCTTGAAGGCTTTGATGAATAATACGGTTAGTTTGTCTTTTTATGGGACAATAATTGAGATGTTTTACTAAATATATTGTATTTTTTTAATTAAAGGCCGGATTTAATCAAGTATTTGAACACAACGAAGCCCTAACAATACTGGCCCGATCTCTAGACCCTAATCTACAAACAGTGATGAGCGAAGTGGCCGAGATGTTGGCTGCACTTTGTCTCGTCAACAAAGATGGCATCAATGGTCACGACAAAGTACTGGAAGCGATGACCATTTGTTCCGAAATCAACAATAACAACGACAACCGTTTTGGACCGATTATCGAAGGGATGCGAAACACTTCCAACGTATCGTTACGGTTGGCGTGTATGCAATTGATTAACGCACTCATCACCAACAACGACGACTTTGACTTCAGAATGCATTTAAGGAACGAGTTTTTCAGAAACGGTTTCTATGATCTTTGGGATAATTCACTCTTACCATTGATTCAACCGCACAATGAGTCCGAAGAGATGCCAGTAGTGATGCTCAAGGGTTTGTTAACGAAGACTGCGAACGACAAGTTAATCGATATGATTAATGTGTTCAACAATGCCAAGGATGAGGACTTTGAAGAGTTGACACAACGTTATGAAAACATCCGATTCGAGTTAGAAGACATGGATGACTGTTACCATCTAATAAAAAATAGTGTTTCCAATACAACGGCTGATAGTCATCTGTTGTCAATTTTTCAACACCTTTTACTTATCAGAGACGATGCATATTCTCGGTAAGAGTTATTGCAATTAAATGTTAATCAAAAATAAATGTTTTAAATAGTATTGATTCTTAATTTAAAGACCTGCTTATTATCGACTAATTGAAGAATGTGTTTCGCAAATAGTGTTACACAGGAATGGAGTGGATCCCGATTTCAGACACAACAAGCGATTCAAAATAGAAGTCGATTACGTTATCGATCATATAGTAGAGCGATCAAAGGAAGAAGAGGACAAGATTAGCTCTGAACTGAACAAAAAACTTGAAGAAGCGTTGACTGCCAAAGAAGAAAGTGAAGCTAAAGTACAACAGTTGCAGACAAGACTACAACAATTGGAAAGTAATCAAAAGGATACTAAAGAAAAGCCAAAGCCTAGTGTAGGCATTCCTCCACCGCCGCCACCTCCACTACCCGGTGCTTCTAATATTCCTCCGCCTCCGCCACTACCAGGAATGGCTGGTTTTGGTATTCCGCCGCCACCTCCATTGCCAGGTGGCGGTCCACCGCCACCACCTCCACTACCTATGTCTGGAGGACCTCCACCCCCGCCTCCTTTACCAGGAATGGGTGGACCGCCGCCGCCACCACCTCCTGGAATGCCGTTTGGTTTTCAACCGATGGTCAACGCCAACCAAATTGAGTTTCCTTATGATATAAAGCGTAAAAAATATGAACCCAAGACACCGCTTAAGAAACCAAACTGGAAGAAGGTTTTTTCAATATATTTATATTTAGCATATATTAGAAAAATATTTGAAAATAATGTTATAATACTTTTTTTTACAGTTGACACCAACTAAAGTATGCGAAGACTCCATTTGGATTGAAGTCAAAAGCGATGAACAATTGGTTGGCGACGATGTCTTTGATTCATTGGCACAACAGTTTTCATCTGATCCAAAGGCAAGAATACAAAAAGAAGTATCAAATACTAGTGATAGAGTTATGACAACCAAAAAGACCAAAGAACTCAAAGTTCTCGATCACAAAACGGCACAAAATCTAAGTATTTAATTAATAAATCATGTTTTTTAAAGTCTATTACTTAACCACTATTTGCTATTGTTTTAGTGATACTCTTGAGCTCAGTTAAAATGTCTGCCGATGAACTCAAGAACCATATAATATCAGTGAATGAGGAAGACTTGAGTGAAACAATATTACAGCAAATACTTCGATATCTTCCACCACACGACCAACTGTTACGTCTTGAGGAGTCTCGCTGTGAAATCGATAGTCTTCATGAAGCAGAAAAGTTTGCACTAACTGTAAGTCTTAATTATGTTAATTATATTGTAATTATCGTAATATACAGTATATAGTGATTGATTTATTAAATTTATACTTATTATCTAATCGTATGTATAGTTGGGATCAATTAAAGGTTTAACCAAACGTCTGAACGCCATATCATTTAAGATGAAATTTGCTGAATCGGTTAATGACATCAAACCAGATGTGGTCAACGGTACGACTGCCTGTGAAGAGCTGAGAAAGTCAACAAAATTCAAACACATAGTTAAGGTAGTGCTGGCTATCGGCAACTTTATGAACGCCGGATCGCGTAACGCACAGGCGATTGGTTTTGAAATAAGTTTTCTACCGAAACTCAGTTCAACCAAAGCGGCCGATAATAAGACAACATTATTACACTTTTTAGCACAAGTTGTCGATGAAAAACATACCGATTGTCAAAACTTTTGGGAAGAAATTATTCACACCGATAAAGCTGCCAGAGGTTTGACATTCAATTTAATTGGATTTCAATTGTTTTTATTTATTTATTATTGTTTTTATTATATTTAGTATCACCCGAACAAATACAAAAAAATTTGAATGCAATGAGAAAAAGTATAAACGACTTGGAATTGGATCTAAAAATCTTTAAGCCATTGAACACTGAAGACAAATTCGGAGATATTATGTCCAAGTTTTTGATTGAAGCCAAAGAAAAGTTTCAGTTATTGGAACAGATGTTCAACAAAATGGATAGACTTTATAAAGAGTTGGCCCGTTATTATTCGTTTGACCAGAAAAAGTACACAATGGATGAGTTCTTCAATGATATCAAGTCGTTTAAGGATCAGTTCATCGAAGCCAAGAATGAAAACTTAAAGAAGAGAGAGATCGAAGAGAAGATGAGACGAGCCGTCAAAGCTAAAGAAATGGCCGAACGAGAGAAACTGGAGAGACAATCAAAACGAGTCAATCTGGACATCGGTAAAGAACAAGAGGGCGTTTTGGACAGTCTTTTAGAGCGACTCCAGACGGGCTCGGCTTTTGCACAACCAAAACGAAAACGACAACAACGACCTATTAATCCAAGTGGTAATTAATATGACTTTTGTTTTACCGTAATGTTTAGCCATTTAACTATAAATTATCATTAAATTTATTAGATCGACGCCAAGTATTGAATCGGACCCGATCTCGTAATTCATTTGAAACGTCGTCGACATCATTCACACCATTGTCCTCCAGTAACGTCAACAACAACAACAACAACAACACTAGAAAAATGAATTATTACTAAACCTAACGATACTTACGATACTATTTTCATTATATTGCCGTTAATTTGTTTTTGTTTTTTAAATTAATGCCTTTATTTCATCATAAAATTGGTGCCTTTTTTATTATAATTCACTTCAAATCATAGTAAAATCTTAATGAATAATATATATATATATATATATATATACCATATTGTAGTTTATTCAATGTTTATAAAATATTGTTAACCATTTAATTAATTAATTGTAAGTTTGTTTTTATAATATTTATTTATACATTAGAATACAGTATACTGTATATATATATATATTTTTTTTAAATGAATAATAAATTATTTTTCCACTTGTCATTCAACAACAAAAACAATTTGTTATTTTATTTTTTTTTAGGTAATTATTTAGTACCACTTATTTATTAGTATTATGCAATATGTATCACATTTTTACGGTAAAATATCTTATTTATACATCAATTTGATAATTTAATTGTTATTTTTCATCGATTACCGCATACACCTTATCTATAATAGACGCAAATTTACCGATAAAAACAGTACCGATATATGCAATTCATTTGATACAATTATTAGGGGCAATGATATTGATATTACCATTAAATGGCTTCAATAATCAACTATTATAAGATTTTATACAATAGTTATATCACTTTAAATACCGTTAGTAGTAATAAAAATCAGTTAATGTTTTTTTAAAGATCTTTTTATAATTACCTTAATTATATATATATATATTGCGATTAATTACATTTGTTTTTTTTGTTTAAAAAATAATATTCATTTAACTAAAATTAGTTGTTTATAATTAAATGAAGAAAATTTAATATTTTTTGTTTGTTATAATAATAATAATTAATTAATTAATAATAATAATGGCTTATTCATGTAGTTTAATAATGAGTGACTTTTATAACAACTATTTGAACAAAAAAAAAATAATAATAATTATAATCATAGAAATGTGTGGTAAAATCATGTCATTATTTGATTGGACTTCTGGTGTTCAAATAATGGCAATAATCTGTTATTTTAATTGAGTCTTAAAACGCAGAAAATAGACAACCAATACTTGAAAAAAAGATAATTATTTTAACGACAAATATCTATATATAATATATATAAGTTAATATATAATTAATAGTGAATTATAGATACAATAGAAGATACTGAGAGAAAGAGAGAGAGAGAAAGAAAGAAAAAAGAAAGATAAAGAACCAATCAATTGGTGGTCTCAATCAATTGGTTAGTGTGTTTGTGTGTGTGTGTGTGTTCAACGAGTGCCAGCGGGTCCCGTCTGAGTTAAGTTCTGTGAGGAGGAGCCGCCAGACTGTGCGGCCGATTGGGCGGCCTTTTGCTTCAACATTGTCCAGTCAAAGATATAATCGTATTGATGGTTAAGCGTTCGGAACAATATTCTGAACAATTGTCTTAAATACATGTAATCGGGCGCCTCTTCGAAGCGCAAACCTCGACAATAGTTCAGATACATTGAAAACTCTGCGGGATATCCCTTACATAACACCTCAATAGGTGTCGACATTTTCTTTTCCGATATCTTTTCATACTTTTGCTTTTTGGTGGCAGCTTTCAGTCCCTGCCAGGGAAGCGATCCGCGATTGAAGTACATCAAGACATAGCCGAGCGATTCCATGTCGTCTCGACGAGATTGTTCAATGCCTAAACAAATTGGTAGAACATATTGCTAGAAATTATGGTATCAATTACAACAACAACAATAAAAAAAACTATACCTAAATGTGCATTAATCGATGCGTATCGAGCAGTTCCAGTCAGGTTCTTGTCCTCCCTGTAGGGTATGTGTTGTCTGGTTCTGTTATCCCTATACTTCTTTGCCAAACCAAAGTCAATGAGAAACAATTTATTGCAATGTCTGCCGATTCCCATCAAAAAGTTATCTGGTTTTATGTCTCGATGAATGAAATTCTTGTTGTGGACAAACTCGATTCGGCCGATCATCTGGTCGGCCAACATCAGTACAGTTTTCATAGTGAATCGTCGGGAACAAAAATTGAAAAGATCTTCGAGCGACGGACCCAACAGATCCATTACCAGTACGTTGTAGTCACGCTCCTGACCGTACCTATTGGGAGGACAATCAATAAAATTAATCAATCAATCAAAACAAATCATTAATTCAATCTATTATCTAATATGTATATATCAATTGGGATCTAACCATCTGATGTGTGGAATACCGACGCCTCCGTGCAATAGCTTATAGAGCTTTGATTCGTAGAGCAGCTGCGGATGACGGGCTTTGATTGACTCCAATTTGACGCCCACTTCTTCGCCATTTGTAATATTAATACCCAAATAGATATCACCGAAACTACCCGAACCAATCTTCCTGACCAATCGATATTTGGTGCCAACAATAAACTCGGATCGCGACGACACAGAGCTCGACGCCATCACTGGTTTGTTATTAGTGTTTAGTTTTTGAGACCAAATTGAATGCGTCACTACTTATAATGCTTTTCTTTCTCTCTCTCTCTCTAAACGTATGGATCAGTTTAACCACTAAAGACAAAGTGTATGAACACTCTTAACACTATTGATTGATATAATCAATTGGCTGATCATATATTGGGTCTTTTTTGGACATCCAATTGATCTGTTATTGATATTAAAAGTGTTTGATTACTGTATACCCAAACACTTCAATGGTCTTTGTTATGGTTAAGATGGCGTTCAATAGTACAGTAATACTGACGACTCGTATTTTATTATTATTATATATTATATGTATTTTACTGTATATTATGGTTGTATTGAGTGAGAGATAGACATACAGACAGAGAGAGAGAGAGAGAGAGCAGACATACATATAGTGTGTGTAAACATATATACTGTACAATACTATAGAGTATTATACTATAGTATTATTACTGCAATAGTCAGCCAAATACAGGATACTTAATATACTGTATATTAAAAAAAAAAACATACAATACGTTTGATACAGTTGTAGGTTATACACAGTTTTGGGGGACAAATGTAATTATATTTTTTTATACATTACTTGTGTATTAGTAATGATGTGGGAGAGGGGAGACGGGGGACTAACTACTTATAGCAAACGTTATTTAATATGTATTATTACATATACTGACATCTACTGTGTATTAATACTATGAATATCTATACTTATTCAATATACAGTACATAATATTAATAGTAATAATACCTTTACTATTGATATTTATAATTAACTTATTTATTAGTAATACTAAAATTAAAAAAAACTAATATTAATAATACCGGTAATAACTAGACATACAATTAATACCAGTGTATAGATAGTTAGTGCAAAACTAAATAATTAACATTAAATTTGATTTTTTTTTTGTTATTTTATTTTAATTTCAATTGATAACAAACTATTTTATTTATTTATTAGAAACCTATATATCATATTAAAAAATAATTATCATTACATCAACAGATCATTATTGAAATTTAACACAATTTTTAAAAAAATAAATGCATTTATATATATCATATATCATTGAAAGACTATTACCTTAATTTATATTTTAATTACATAATTATAATTAAAAAAAACTATAAAAATAATTTGATATACAAATCTATATAAAAAAAACTAAATTTGTTTTATATAAACTCTATTAACGATCTAATTGTGACCTTTCGATGGCCTCATTGACCACATCTCTCATTTGTCTAATCACTTGCTGAGGATTTGGTGCATTGATAATACCAGTTCCCGAAACAATCCAATTGGCACCGGCATCGGCGCACTGGCCAACCGTATCGAGCGAAACGCCACCATCGACCTCAATGTCCAATTGGCGATACCGTTGTCTCAATGTCTCCACTTTGGTCATCATATCGGTCATAAACTTTTGTCCACCTGTTGTTATACAAGAGTTATATAGAAATGTCAGAAATCATAGTTCATGTAAATATCATCATTAAAATTGATTGTCAATTACCGAATCCCGGTTCTACAGTCATGACAAGTACAAGATCTAACTCTTCGATAAACGGGAACAACTTATCGACTGGAGTGTTAGGTTTGATACCGAGTCCGACCCGCATGTTGGCCTCGCGTACCCGTCTAATACAGTCAAACACTTGCTGGTCATCATCGCCGCAGGCCTCGTAGTGAAACGTGTATTGATTGGCACCGGCGTCACTCATGGCCTGTACCCACTTAAGCGGTTCGCTAACCATCATATGCATGTCGAACAAGGCTACGGGCACCGATCGACGCAACGAGGCCACCATCGGATGACCAAATGTCAGATTGGGTACAAAGTGGCCGTCCATTACATCCAAATGCAGATAATCGGCGCCGCAGCCCAACAATCGATGACATTCATTGGCCAGCGATGACAGGTCGGCATTCAAAATGGACGGTCCGATTTGGGCTTTCAATTGGCCGCTAGTTGTCGTCATTGCTTGATTACCACCTACGGGTCCACTCATTTTATTTAATATTATTTTTTGTTGTTGTAATTATATCATAGGATATACACAAAGTTATAATAATAATTATGATTTAATTTTGTAAAACTAAACAATTGTTTTGATGTTTATTGAAGTTTAGTTATTATCATATATTAACTTATTATTAAAAACATTAACAATAATTATCATATGATTTTCAATAACCGTATGTAAATGTCATACATATATACAGTTTAAATATACACTACTGTTATATAAAGTACGCTAATAAATATAAATTAATCAATCAATCAAAAAATATTATCAATAAATTAGTTTTTTTAAAATAATTTTTTTTAAAAAAAATAATTATTTGATATTATAAATGTAAATATTATACAGATTAATTATCAGGGTTAAAGATCATGGTCATATATGTATGATAGACACTAAATTGTAATCATATTTGTTGATCAAATCAAATCAACACATTATTAAATTATTAAATTAAAGTATTTAATAAATAAATTAATAATAATAATAATAATAATATACTGAAAAAATATATGGGATTTTTTTTTGCATAAATATACGGTACATATAGTATGACGTAATAATAATACAGGTATAATATACAGTGTATAAATTATTATTTAACTTGGTTAAAAAACTTGTTTTTTTTATTATAATTTAAATAAATAAATAAAAAAATTATGAAAAAATAGCATGTACATTTTTAATTGAAAAATTAACAAAATATATATAATTTATTTAAAATATACAATTAGATGGCATAACATATACTATTAATATATTGGGATTTTTTTTTAAGCATACATTCAATTAGACAGTACTGTACTTCAATTGACAACACATTATATACAGTATATTATATGTACATAAATATTGTATACATTTATTAGGTGTACAGTAATAGTAGTGTAAATTTAATGTTGTTATGTATGTGTGTGTTATGTAATAATAATAATAATAATAATAATAATAATAATAATAATAAACAATAATACAGTAAATGTGTTGTCATTTTTTGTTTGTTTGTTTGTTTAGTTAGTTAATTGTTGTGTGTATTTGTTACCCGATAGTGATAGTTGCGGTTAAAGATATATCGGTGAAGAAGAATATGTCTTATTGTCCACACAGACAACAATTATCACATTTCACACCTCAAGACATATTAGTGCGCAACTCGTGTCACGTTTGTCGCCAAAGCGGACCTAATCTATGGGTTTGCGTCAGCCGTGGTTGCCATCTGTTTACCGGCTGTGGCGAAGCAGTTGCCGACCATTCGACCGATCATTATCGACAAAATCCTGATCATCGGCTAACACTTAATTCAAGTACATTCAGGATCTGGTGCTATGAATGTCAAAAGGAAGTGATAGTCGACGACGATGTTGACAACATTGAAGACAATATCATCAAATCTAACGATATGATCGCCGCCACAGCCGATTCAGTCAACGATATAACAACCGATTTACACAATGGTATGATCAATGGACCGATGATTTCCGGTGATATCACGAATGAGTCAACGATTCTATCGAATGAAGTATATGTGGCCGATATTACCGATGAAGACACTACTGACGATGAGGAGCCACTAATGGGTAAATTGTTGAATTGGGAAGCGATAACAGTGATAATTGATTGATTGATTTAATGTATTAAACAGATAGCCAAACCCGACCCCGAGGACTGACCGGTTTGCAGAACTTAGGAAACTCGTGTTATATGAATGCAGCCCTTCAATCGTTGTCCAATTGTCCACAATTGAGCCGATATATGCTTGACTGTCACTTGAATGTACGCAAACCGGGAATCGCCAAAAGCTATAGTTGTCTAATGAAAGAAATTTGGGACAATCGTAAAGCTAGTTATGTTGTGCCAACCGGTATCTCTCACGGAATCAAATCAATGTTTCCGTTGTTTCGCGGTTACACACAACAGGACGCCCAGGAATTTTTGCGCTGTTTTCTGGATCAGTTGCACGAAGAACTGAAAGACCAACATTTCAGTGATGCCGAATGTGTGGCACACGGATACAAGTTTTGCAATTATTCACCGACAAATAATAATAATAATACTGCCATCGATGTTAGCAATAATGACAACAATAATGAGTGTAGTGATTCCGAGAGCAACTCGGATGCCGATTACGAAACTTGTGATTCAGGTCTTAGTTCAGAGAAGAGTACGTTTGGCGGTGACTGCGATTGCGAGACCACTGACCATAGAGATGATGATAATAATATGTTAGATCAACAACATTCGTGTGACCATCAGTTAGACGAAACAAATACTATTATTGTCGATGAAGTTGATAATGATGTCGATGTCCAGAGTGGTGGGTCGTCATCGCTAACTAGTGCAATGATGAGCGGCGGTTCTTCATCCATGAGTTTTCATATATCAGTTGGCAATCAAACGGATAGTCAAACAAATCAATCAGTTTGCGATAAGAAGATAAAACATATTAATAAATATCATAGTATTATATCAGATATATTTGACGGAAGAATTCTTAGTTCAGTACAATGTCTTAAATGTGATAACATATCGACAACTAGAGAAACATTTCAGGATCTGTCTCTACCGATTCCAAGCAGAGAACAAATAATTATGATTAGACAACAACAACAACAACACAACCAATTCAATAATATTAATCAAACGCTAAATGCATCAAACATTTCATTGTTGGACTTAACGAAAGACAATGTTTCGGGTATTTATAGTTGGATATGGGATTGGTTTGACTGGTTTGTCGGCTGGATTCTGGGACCAACTGTTACATTACAGGACTGTTTAAGTGCATTCTTCTCAGCCGATGAACTCCGAGGCGATAATATGTATTCGTGTGAAAAGTGTAATAAATTAAGAAATGGTGTCAAATATTCAAAAGTGTTAGAATTGCCGGAAATTTTGAGTATTCATCTCAAAAGATTTAGACACGAATTAATGTATTCGTCGAAGATATCAACACATGTGACCTTTCCTTTAGATGGTATAATAATTTTTTTTTAAATCTAATATTAAGACATCGATTGTTACTTAAATGATTTTTTCTCTATCTATAATAGGCTTAGATTTATCTTCATATATGGCGTGCGACAACAATTCGCCGACAACTTACGATTTGGTAGCAGTTATCTGCCATTTAGGAACAGCTGCTTCCGGTCATTATACGGCTTACGCTCTCAATCAGCACAACCAGGTGTGGTACGAGTTTGACGACCAATATGTGACATCCGTTGAACCTCAACAGGTGGCTAATTGTGACGCTTATGTATTGTTTTATCGTAAATCATCCGATGAGATGAATAAGCGCCGTATGCGGGCACTGGAGCTGATGAGACTATCCCGTAACGAACCGTCACCCCAGCAGTTCTATGTATCAAAACAATGGGTTAACCGATTCAATACATTCTCAAATCCCGGACCAATAACTAACTGTGATTTTCTTTGTCAACACAACTCTGTCGATCCCCGCAAAGCAGCCATCGTTCATGATTTGTGTACAATATTTTCGGCCTCTGTTTGGGAATATTTTGTGATGACATTCGGTGGCGGACCTGTCTGTACGCAACTAAATGTTTGTCCCATTTGTTTAAGAGATCAACAAAAACCAACACAAAAGCGAGTCAAATATAAATCCTTTTCAAATGAATCGCTTTAATTAATTAATTAAATAATTAAATAGTAATATACAATATAAATACAGTTTATATATATTTCATCATTTATTTATTGAAATCCTATTTTATTAAAAACAACCGAGTTTATTATCTAATTTTTAATTTAAATTTTATTTAATTACTTTCTATTAGTCAATTAGTTTAATTTACAGAAAAAAAATAATTGTCATTTATTTGATAAATAGTTATATGAAATATGTTTATTACTTGAGTTGATATATACTGTGACTTAGTAACAGTAAATAATTTAATTTAATTATTTGTCTATACAGTAATAAAATGTATTGTTTTAATTTGTTAATAAAAATAAAACAAAATTAAATAACCTTGTTGATAAAATTGTTGGCATTTTAATTTTTATATAATTTTTAATTTAATTATACAATTACAAATTGATGCAATTAGTTATATTTAAATTAGTTTATTTGGTTTTTTAATTGTGCTTATATGAAAAATATATATTTTTTTAAAATTATCTTAAGCAAAAATAATTATAAAATAATAGTATCCAATAAACAATAATATTGTTTAATTAAATAATATATGAATTATTATTTATATGAATAAATTATAAAAATTATTTTTGTTGTTGTATTTGTAATATTATTTGTAAAACTACTTTATATTGAATATTGATATTTATTTAATTTTGAGATAACATTATAGATTTATTGCTATATTTAAAATTTTTCATAATATATTACATATTTGGTAATTACATTGAGTATCATAATGATTATCATTCAATAATAAATGAAATATAATTTCAAAATTACTACTATATAAAGTTATATAAAGTTTTTAATTATGTCTATTAATTTATAAATATTAATATGTATTTTTTTAGTCAACTATAATTTATATTACAGTAATAACTAGTATATATTTTCCAATACTAAATATTGGACCTAAAAAAGTGATTTTTAATCATTGTAAATAATTTATTAAATATTATTTTTTTTTATTATAGTTTGAATTTAATAACTTGATTACTATAATATAAATTATTTAAATTTATAAACATTTAGTATAAACACTGTATACACAAATTTAGTAATTAAGAAAACATTGAACTCAGGGGCGAGTATTTTATTTTAAGATTTACTTATTATTATTAATTTTTATATTACCTTAAGTACAGGTATTTTATATTATAACAATAAAAAATTGTTAGTTAACTCTATATAAAATTTTGTTTGCATAAATAAATTAACAACAATAAAAAAAAGTAATGCAAATATAAAAATATTAAAGCAAATCATATATATTTATATAATCAACTTTCTTTCAAAAGATTTTATGAATACTTGTATTACAACAACTACTTTACATTAATTTATTGTACTGTAAATACAGTACTACTACTACTAAACAGTATGTATTATACAACAAAAAAATTTTGTGTTAAAAAAATCTATTTCTGTATTTTTTTAGGTCATCTTAACAATAATTTTTCTTAATTCAAATGAGTTTCCAGTTTTGTAAAACTTTTTTTAATATTTAAACTTTTTTTTATAACAACAACAACACAACAACAAAAAATATACATACAATTGAAATATAAAATAATGTTTAGTTTATAAATAGCAATCTATTTCTTATATATTATTATTATTTTATTAATTTATTATATTTAGTATAATTTTATACTATTGTTTCTATCAATAGTTTTTTTTGGTTGTTGTTGTAAATTTGACGAATTATTATTAAAATATTATAATATTGATTAGCATTGATAATAAATGATTAAATGATGACATTGTATTTCTAGAAGAAAAAAATTAAAAATACAATTTTCTATCTAAATTGACATACAATATAAATTAATATTATAATATATAACTTAATTAAATAGTTAATATACAGTTTAATTAATAAACAAAAAAAAATATTTTCTTTGAGTAAATAAAGTTTTTTTTTTAAAAAACTAAATATGATTAACTGTCAAATTGTGCTAATATTAGTAAATACAGTATAATAAATCTTTAACACTTAACACTATACAAATATCAATACTGTTATATAACTTGTTATTTATTATATAATAAAAAAATGTTATTATAATTTTGTATATATATATAATTATAAGATTTATTATTTAAATTGTATTTATATATATATATATATATATTGAGATCATTTGGATAACACTTTTGAATCTAATGGGATGTCTTTGTGATGACTTTTTATATATATTTTGATTGCCATTCGTTGAGAAAAAGGGCGAAACCATTGTATGGACGGCTTTTGATTGCATTTTCACAAAATAAATATAATTTGTTATAAAAGTTGTTATATAACATGTTTTTACAACAATAATAATAATAGTTATATAAATAGCTGTTTTGAGCCTCAAATTTGACCAATTATTTACTGGTTTTTAACTCTCTTTTTATTATTATTATAAAATATTACAAAATTAAATTTTAAAAACTTTTAAGTTTCCAAATGTTATTTATATTTAAACATCAATAAGTTGAATTTCTATTGGTTTATTATCAATTATATATTTATCATCATTATCATTAAATATTTGTTTTTTTAATATTTTGATAAAATAGGTAAATTTAATAATGATATTATAAATTTAAATTAATTAATTAATATATGTAATAATTTTAATGATGCCAAAAAAATGTATTTATTAGTTATATGTATATTTTTTAATAGATATGTTCTATAAAATACATTTATGGCTAACATGTTTATCAGTAATTATAATAACTGTGAATGGACTGGGAGGTGGAAGTGGCGGAACAGGAGGCGGGGGTAATGGTTATGTTAGTTCAAGTGGCGGTGGAAATTCAAAGAGATCGTCGTATAAAGTATTATATTTGCCAGTAATTCCAGTTAAATCAACAACAAAAGGAGGCTCTGCTGGAGGAGGTTATCCAAATGGGGGTTCAAATGGTGGTTATGGTAGTGGTGGTCAACAACAACAACAACAACAACAAGGTTTGATATTTTTTTTTAAATTTTACAACTAATAATAATAATAATTTTACAAATATTGATTTACAAATATTTTTATTATATTATAATTATAACTATACTAAACTATACTATTAGTGAAATTGAAATATAATCTAAACTTTCTTTTTTTTTAATTTAAAATCAATTTATTTATTTTAAACTATCACATATTATTAACACATGTTATGAATAGAAATTATTGTAATTTTTTTTTGTAAATTTCCAACAATTTTAAATATTATTTCTATAAAGTAATATTATTATAAATTTTACAAAAATACTATATTGTAGATAATACAGTATAAAATATTAACATTAATTAGTAAAAGTTAAAACATTATTAAAGTAAAATAACCTTAATTTTTTTAAAAAATATATTTTATTAAAATAAGTTAGTTATTAAATAAAATTTATTTATTTTTAATTTTATAAATTTTAGCTAATGATATAGGATATAATGGCAATAATGAATTTAATGGAGGCAACCAAGGTTCAGCCAGGTATAGTGGTATGTATTAAAATTTAATTTATTAAATTAATCAAGCACATATTATAAATGATTTTTTTAAAACTAAATAATTTATAATTGTTTTTAAACAAAAAATAATTAGCAAGTGATGACTCTCCTGTTATTCCGGTAATAATAATACAAAAAAGCGATGAATACAGTAGTGGATCGCCCGGTGCTGCAACCAATTTAGCCAATGCCCCTAATAATAATAATAATAATAATAACGGTAACAATGATGGCTATAATAATAATAATAATAATAGAGGATTTGACGATGGTGATAACAATTCAAATCAAGATTTCGATACATATAATACTGGATCCTCATCAGCAAGAGGACCGGGATTTAGAGATAACGGATCGGGAGGTGGTATAGGAGCAAGTGATGGCTATAATAATAATAATAATGGAGGATTGGCAACTGGAGGCCAAACAACAAATAGCCAGACAATTAAATCTAGTGGAAGAAAAGATAAACATTTTAATAATAACAACTATAATAATAATAATTTTAATAGTGATGGTGGTGTAAGTGGTGGTACACCATATAATAATGGACTATCGGGAGGAAGTGGTTCATCATTTACTAATAATTTTAATAATAATAATAACTTTAATAATAATAATAACGGAAGGTTCAGTGATTCAATTTATGGTGGTGGTGGTGGTGGTGGAAATGTTGGTGCCAATTATCATCCTCATCATCATAATATGAGAAGCTCGGCCACTATGGGTCACGGTATTGCCATTGCTGGAGGAATAGGAGGACATACTAATCGAGAACCTATAGGCTATGGTTCGGGTAATTTTATGACCAATGGTTTTTATCCGAGCTATTAATTAAAATAAATAGTTGCAACTATTATATATATATATATATGTAAATTGATTTCTAAATCAACAACAATAACAAATGATAAATTTTGTTATAATATAATTTTTTTTGGTATATAAAATAATAGCCAATGTTTAAAAAAAATTTGCCAACAATTATTATATATATCAAATGTAAAAAAATATAATGTAAATAATTAAATATTTTTGTTATGAACTATACTATTATGTAATGAAAAAATTAAATGTACTTTTTTAAAAACATTTTTATGTAGAAATGCTAAAAAAAATTATATTTAATAAATATTTTTAATTAAAGTTATATGAATAACATTGTATAATATTATTATTATATATGATATATTAAACTAATCTAATTATTTTAATTATTAGTTAAATTAAATTGAATAATTTGCATTATACTAATATGGTATATCATATTTTTGATGTCATCAAATAATAGATATTTATATTATTGTATTTGTTTATTAACAATCAATATCTAATAATAATTACCCACTTATTTAAATTTAAATAACCGGTTATTATTATTAATAATTAATTAAATTTTAGTTGATTATTTTAATATAATAATTGTAAGTATAAATTAGATATTTATATCGTAAATGTCATAAAAAACATAAATTATACAAATAAATTATTTTATTTGCACAAAAATAATATTTTTAATTATAATTTTTATATATTATATATTTAGCATTAATGAAATTGAATCCTAAAATTAATTATAAAAATAAATTACAACTTCTGAATAATAATAATAATAAATAATATTAAATATTTTTTATTAGAAATTCTAGTACTGGTAATTAAAATACATATTATATAAATACTATAAATATATTAATTTTGTTATATAGTTACAATAAATATTATCTATAATTATATATATATATTTTTGTAAATTAATAATTTGCATAATTAATAAACTTATATAAAACTTTATAAATATAATGAAATATATATATATATATATCGATATAGTATATAATTTTATTAATAATAGATTTTTTAATAAAACAAAATTAATATTTATTATATGTTAGATAAACATTTTGCAGATCCAAATTAGTTTGCGATTGTGAAACACTTTGATCAATTGATTTCTATATTTATAATTTTTTTAGAAAAAAAATATTAAATTAATAATCAATTTAGATTAGAAAATAAAAAAAAATAAATTATAATTTTTAACAACAAAATAAATAATACAATCAAATCAAATACCTGTTGCATATTATTACCGGTATATGCAATACACCTGAGCTGCCACTCGCCCACCAAATCATTATAGGCGACAGAGTTGTGTATTATTTCTAGTTTTGAATCTAAAAAATTAATTTAATTAATTAATTATCAATAATTTTTATTTGTTTTTATGTATATATTAAACTAAAAAATCCCCGAACCAGGTATATAATGATTGATTAGACAATTAGTTAATTTGATTTCCTTATTAGCCGTACGTATTGAATCCAATAGATCTTCGTGTAGTTTTTCATAATCACATTGTGTATCACTTAATTCACTTTTTGCATCTTTTAAAAAATAAAATGCCTATATATTTGTAAATTTTTTTAAAAAGATAAAACACATTAATTAATTAAACAATTAATAAAAAAATATATAATTATAAATTTTTTATATATTAAAATCAAACTTTTTTAAGTTTTTTATTTAATGCCATCACTTCCTCCTGAAGTGTTCCGTAAGTCTCTTCAATTCTGAGAAATTCTTGTTGTCTTAGCTCAAGAGTTAGCTGTAGTTGTCTTTCTTTTTCACGTCTTTCTTGTAATTCAGTTTCACTTTCGGCAATCAATCGTTGTTGTAGTTCAGCCTTTTCGATGAGATTTTCGCCGCCAAAACAAATCTTATTCTCCAAACTCTTGAGTTTCTCCAGAATCTCGTTCGGTATCATTGGCTTACCATTTGATTCACCTTTAAATATAGATATTATTTAGTTATTAAATAATAAATTGTAGATATAATCCAAACTATAGGTATATCCAAACCATTTTTATCATCATTATTATTATTAGCATCATTGGTATCATTGTTATCCATATCGACATCACCTTCCAGTTCCAGTTGATGTTTGAGTTCATCGATTTGTTTTTGAAATCTTCTTAATAGAGCATCTTTGGTGTCCTCATTAATAATGGCTTTATTTTTGATATGTTTTGTATTACTTGCAAACCTAAGTGTACTTAAACTTTCGTCGATATTCATCTTTGCCGGACCTAATAAAATGTATTTAAATTTTTTTATATAAAAAATATATTAAAACAAAAATATTAAATATTATTGATTTACTTTAGTATTTCAATTAACATTTATCAACAAAAAAATTACAATTTTTTAAAGATATAGTAAAATTAATAGCAAACAAAAAATTTATTTAAAAAAATAATATAATAAATAAATTAGTAAAAAAATAATTATAAAATAAACTATGATTTTAAAATACTAAGCAAAAAACAATTATTAGTATATATATTATATTTTATAATTATAGTTATAAATACTAATTTTTAATTAAAATTATTTAATTAGTTATTTAGATTTCATACCAATGCAAGCAATTAGTAATGTCTTTGAGTTTCCTCCCAATGAATCCGATAAAATACGGGTTAACTTTGAATTTCTTTTTAAAAATTAAAACATTTATATCATACAAATTATTTACATAAAATGGGTTTCAATTAAATTAAAATGTTTTTAAAAAATAAATAAATCAAATGAAAACCTGTAGGGAATATGTGTTGCTTTACTATCGGTAAGAGCGGCGATAACTAGCGATAATGATGTCAACGATAGGTTGATTTTGGCCGCTTCTCTCAGCCGATCGCCAGATGTACCCGTTTTGGACTGTCTCTCAGATCCGGCCAAATCGACTAAATTGAATTTACCGACTCTTAGCGATGATGTTTTCGAATCGTTTCCGATAATCATTTCGACGGTTATCGTAAAGATGGTGTGCGACCGACTCGACTCTCTATTCATATTAGTTGCGGCCACTGATCGCTGTTTTTCGCCCAATTGTCTTAGTTTTGTCAAATCCGAGACACTGTTGACCACATAACACGACAAATCTTTTACATAAACACCGCATTGTGTCGACTCTTTCAGCTCCAGTGGTTTTAAATTGTTTTTGCACTGAAATTGCAATTATTTTTTTTATATATAATTAAAAACTTTTGTTAAAACAAAAATAATTGTCGGGTAAGTAATCACCAGTAGGTCTCTGATCTCTTCATTGTATATCTCATAAAACGAAGCTCTGACCAGAAATTTGGTGTCGTTTGCACTTTTGGATATATAATCAAATATGTGATCAAAACTATTCAATAGTATAGCCGATGCTGTATATGTTTTGCCGGTTCCTGTCTGGCCGTAAGCAAAGATAGTGCCTAATCATTGAAGAATAAAAAAAAATTAATTAATAATTTTAGACTAAAATTTATAGATTATAATATAATTATATTATTTTATATATATATATATATAAACTAACCATTATATCCCTGAACAACACAGTCGACTATATACTGAGCCGATTCACGAAATACTTGAGCCTGTGTTGAGTCCAAACCGAAAATACGGTCAAATGTAAACTCACGGGAAGCCAACCGAATGGTACGGCCGTCGCTATTCAACTATTTAATTCAATTAATTAATTAATTATTTTGAAAAAAAATATTTTTTTAATATTATAAATACATCGACACATATATCTTGATCGGCCTCTAATTCAGTGGACAGCGGTCTACATCTGACCACTACTCGTACATTGTCTTCGCTGGACATTATCATCAGCAGTAGTAGTGTCCGTCCGGTTGTCTTAAAAAATATTAATACATATATTTAATATAATACTCTAATCGCTATATTAATGATCGGCTTCACTGCTATATTGAACGGATGATGATATGTGTGAATCATCCGCTGGTTTTGTATTACAATGACTGGACATATGAGTTTCCATGACAACACATTTAACTTTTTATTTTTATTATCTAATATTAAATAATAATTATTTAGTAATTTAAAAAATTAATTTAATTAAATATTTTTTATATAATTTAATTCTAATAAATTTATTTATTATAATTATAAATGTATTAATTTTTTTTGTTAAAAATTTTAGTTTATTCTACTGTTGTGTACAATATGTTACAATTATTGTATATACAATATATATTTTTAATAAATAAATAAATATATATAAATTATAAAATAGAAATTAATAGAAATAATTTGAACTAGTTAATTTTTTTTTAAATATAAAAAATATTTACAATTTTTTTTCTCATTGAAAATTTCTAATTAATAAAAATTAAATAAACACGTTATCTATGAATGTAATGTAATTAAGTTTTGGTCCTTTTTTATACTAACTAATAGTATAGTTTGTTATTGTATATCTTATAACTTAAAAGAATAGTTTTATTGCTAATAAATGCATTCAACTATTTATTATTAATAATAATATAACAGTATTTGTGAACAGCTATTGCATTGAATCACGTGTTTATTTTAATACAATTACTTAATTAATCGGTCGGACTGTCCGCACACCAGTGTTATGGACGCCGAAGAAAGTGAATATCGGGTAAAACTCGGTCAGACGGCCCAAACACTGACCGAACGGATAGCTGTGTTGGAGGCCAGAGACAAACTGATGCGATTGAAACGGTTGAGACAAACCGATTTGGCCACCGCTGTGGCCATTGTCGGCACCTGTCCGGACATGTGTCCCGAATTTGAACGATACTTTCGCGAAGATACCAATCAGATGTCCAGTTTTGAATTGGACGCGGACGGCAAACCCGATGAGTATCGGATGGTCAAAGAGTATCGGCGTTCGGGCGCTGACCAGGAAGAACCATTGGCTCACGAACTGCGACCCGTACCAGTCCTGGACGTAACAATGGACTATCTGTGTACTAATATTATGGACGCTTTCGATGTGAACGATTCAGACTCGACGTGCGGCGATTGGTACGACTTTGTCTGGTCGCGTACCCGATCCATACGCAAAGACATTACTCAACAACATCTTTGCGATGTCCAGTCGGTATCGCTGATGGAAAGATGCGCCCGCTTTCACATACATTGTTCGGCCACACTGTGCCAACAGGACGCCCGTGACTTTGACGCCCGTATTAACGAAGAAAATCTGTCCAATTGTTTGCAATCGTTGAAAGACTCGTACTATGATCTGTCTTTGCGCGATATCTACTGTCCAAATGAACCCGAGTTCAGGTGCTATGAAATTCTTCTGCATTTAAACGATACGGCAATCCTGAGAGACATACAGAACTATCGGCAATCGATTCGCGAGTCAAATGAGATCAAGTTTGCGGTCAAAGTGTTGATTGCTTTTCATAGCAATAATTACATTGATTTCTTCAAACTGTTGAATCAGAGCTCGTATCTGATGGCATGTCTTTTGCACCGATATTTTAATCCAATGCGACTGAAAGCCATCAAAATATTTCGAAAATCCTATACAAGCAATAATACATCAGTAGTTGAATATCCATCCGATTTGTTAATCAATTGTCTTGGATTCGATGATTTGGATGATTTGAATCAATTTTGTCTAGAAGTCGGTCTTGAATGTTGCCAACAATTTGTTTACTTAATTCGTGGCCAAAACAAGGTATCGGTTATGAAAGCTAAACGATCTGTACGTCTGGTTGAAAGCAAGAGAACCGTTTCTGTGGGACAGATAGTCAATGGAAATGTTTTGCCATCGAATCCATATAATTCAAGACCAGTTCACAACAGTTTCGATATGAATAACAAACTTAAATCCGATTCGTTTGATGCCATCGATCAGCAATTGAAAGCCAACAATAATGGTTCCAATAGTAGTTTGTATACTATCGGTAATCAATCAATAAATATGCCGCCAATTGAAGCATCTATTGTACGTCCAATTCATATGACTCATGCATTTCAATCCGTGCCTTATTTGCGACAACAAAAAGCACCACAACCTACGGGATTATCACCGAAATTGATTGACGAGTTGTGTCTATCAATTACTAATGATTTATTAGATTCAATGACTGAACAAAATGTTTCAGAGATCTGTAGCCAACAATTTAAAATATATCATAATCTGGTTGTCGACGATGTTGTTACTCAATTGTTTTGCGATCTAATACACGATGTAATCTATGATATGGTCAATGAAACGGCGTCTAACGTTATCCAAGAAGCACTTAAAACAAAAGAATCCCGAAGATTGGAACAACTGTTTAATGATAGTAATCAAGTGTTTGATGAATTAATAACCAATGAAATAATATGTGTCAGCAGTGATGTCCTAAATAAATGCTTAGAAGAAGTTAAAGACAAACAAAATGAATTGCTATCGAAAACAATATTCAATGATTTTGTTGACGATATGGTCGTCAATATTGCTGGCAATGTCCTGAATAATGCATTACATGATAGACGAGAAGTGATTGAATTTATTTTTAAGCAAAGAATATCGCGTTTAGAGAGAAAATATTTTAATCTCTGGAAGACATTGTACTTAAAACGAAAGCGAATCAATTTCTTAAGAGAGACGTTTCCAGCGGCACCCAAATGGTCGTCAACTGATTTGTCTAATCTAAGACACGATTTAAATGATGACAATCAACTGATACGTCACTTGAAACAATCGTTTTCAGATACCGCTGATGATAATGAAAATGAAATTAAAACACAACTATTATCTAAGTTTATACTAAACTATTTGATTGATGATTACGTCCGAGAAATTGCTCGCCATTTGTTAGACGTGAAAATCAGCGGTAATGAAGATATTGTCGATTATATTAGCGATAAACATATCAATACTTTGATGAGTAAATATTTTAATAAATGGAAATCAAATTGTAAGAAAAGGATGAGTAATTTAGCCATTAAAAGATCATTTCCTGCGGCACCCAATTGGTCGCTAACTAAATCAAAGTCCAGTTCAAACATGAAATCTCTAAAGACTTCCATATTAGACATGGATTGCGATAATTATATGAAAGTATCGCCGAAAAGGAAACGAATTAGCGATGGTTTAAGTGGACATCATATGAGAGCTAATCAATCAGATTCATCAAATTTAAAGACATTGATCGACGAAGAGATAATGCAATCAAAATTATTTACCAAAAAACTTAAGGAATCGTTGAGTGATACGTCTGCTGATGACTTAAATGATACTAACGCTAGTATTATAGGAGTACACGATATCAACACTGATGATGATGATGGTGTCAATGATGATGAAGAGGAAGTAAATGGCGAACAAATGAATTCAAAAAAAGAAGAGACAAAAGTGGTTGACTTGTGTGAGTCGGCGACCGATAAAATGAATCGTTTGAAGAGATTGTTAGCCGAAGAAAAAGATTATTTTTCTTATCATAATTTTGTTGACTACTTATCTAAATCATCGCCTGATTCTCATTGATTTAATTAATTGATTTAATTATCGAAATTATTATATATATATATTTATTTAACTAAAAAAACAAACAAATATTTTCATCCAATATATCGTATATAGTATTTATAGCGGATTAAACTGTAAATATTTGAACAAAAATTATTGTTAATTTTATTTTTAAAAAATTAATTAATTATAATTAAATTTTGATTGTAATTATTACCGGTAATTACTTTTTTTTACTTTTTATAAATACTTTTATGTTTATGATATATATTTATTTAATTAACTAAACGAAAAACAATCAAATTTTTTCATCCAATATATCGTATTTTTTTAACGATTAAACTGTAAATATTCAATGAAAAAAATTATTATTAATTTATTTATTTTTCAATGAATTAATTATAATTAAAATTAAGATTTTAATTATTATTATTACAGTGTATTATATAGCGTAATGTACTGTATATGTAATACTAGACGTTATTTAAAAAATGGTTACGTTATTTATGGACAGTCCATATCTTTGTGCCATTAAAATTGAGTCAATGTTTTGATTACATTATAGTATAAAAACATTTTAAAAACATTTAGTAAACAATAATAACAAAACAATTAATAATAATAAACAATCAATTGATTGATATTTTTTTAACAATTATTATTATTAATAACAATAATAATAAACAGTTATTTAAATGAAAATATAATTTACATTAGTTTCTATCAATTAGTTTATATATAGTTTTTAAGTAAAAAAAAAATAATTGTCAATAATTTTTATAATTGTTTTTTGTTTTAATGATATTATTATAAAATACATTGTAATGTAAAATGTTTTAAATAATAACAACAACAACAACACAATTATAATTGAAAATCGTTATCAATATATATATATAATTAAATTAAAATTAATTTATAAATATATAGTTATATATAAAATTGAAATCAAATTGTAATTTTGAAAAATTTGTTGTTAAAAAAAATAATTTTTTTATCACACAATTATCCGACAGGTATTTATTTATTTGGATTTATTTATTATTAATTTTTTTTAAATGATATTTTATTAATTAATTGATTGAAACAAAATTTTTTAAAATTATTAATTATTTAAAAAATTTAAAAAAATAACGACAAATAAATTTAGTTAGTATTTAGAAAAATGTATTGTTTTTTTAAAAGTTAAGTTTAGTATAGATATTAAGGTTAGTTTAGACATAAATTAAATGATTTTTTTAAAAAAAAAGTAAAATTAGATTATTTTAATCAAACAAAAATGTTTTTTTTTGCAAAATATTATGATTACATTGAAAACGGATAAAATGTTTTTTTTTTTAAATATATTTAATTGTTTTTTGTTGTAAAAAAATTATATACAAATTATTTAAACTAATAATTTGTTTTTTTTAATATTTATATAAATTAAAACCAAATAATTGTAAAGCCATTCAAATTGAAAGCTATTTGTTAAAAAAGTTTTTATTGTTTTGTTTATTAAATTTATTGATATTTTATAAGTTATAATAAAATATATATAGCTTTTTGTTTTTTTTTAATATTCACAATGAAGTATATAATACTTAATTGTGTTTTTAATTATTATTTTTTAAACAATAAAATTAACAATACTTTCATATTGAATGTGCATTTATTAAAATTGTTATCAATTTGTTTAATTGGGCAATTAAGTTGATAATTAATTAATTAATTAAATTGTAAAATGTGTTTAAATTAAGATATTATTGAAAAAAAATAATTGAAATTACAATTAATATGACAGCTGTTGTGTCCAGTATTAGTGATAGTAATATATAGATAGCTATTGATAGTTAATAGTTAATTAATTAATAGATTTAATTAAAATAATAATAATTATGATACAAATTTATTTATAACCAATAGTTTTATTTATTGTCAGTCATTGAAAAACTTATTATTATAATTATTATAACTTTTTTTTAAATCAAACATAACAGACATAACAGCTATTTTTATATTATTTGGAAATAATATAATCAAATGATTTATATAATGATTTTTATATAAATTTATGCGATTATTAATAATGTAATTAAATTATTGTATTTTTTATATATATATATAGATTTAAATTATTTTTTTATTTTAGGGTTAGAAAAAAAATATTTAAATTGATTCAAACGCCTAACTAATTAATTAAATGTAGTGATTGTATCGTTTGAATCAATCAATCAGTAGTCACTCACTCACTCTCTAAGCCATAGAGTGGGTGACTGATAGATAGATAGCCTATAATATTATTTAATCCAAAAAAATAGTGTTATGGAAGATGAAGACGTTCTCCAACTGCTTACCGGCGATGACGAGTTTGACGCTGACATCGATGAAGACGCAGAGGAAGCACTACTCAGAGATGATATCAACAATCAGGAAACAAAACAACAACAACTGATTCAGTTGAACACACAATCAACTGATAAAAAACTTATGGATACTAACGAATCAATTGATGATGAAGACGATGATGACAGGGATGATGACGCGGGCAGAAGAGGAAAGTTTAAATCTGAACGTATTATGTCGTTAGTGGCCATAAATAGTCGTCGTCGGGAAATACCCGAAAGTTTGGATTCGGTTAAAGTGAATCATCACCACTCGAATCAGCAGCCAAGAGGTCATCAACAAAACAATAATAATAATCGACGATATCATCACCAGTCAAACAGACAAAAGTATCACCAATCGGTCAATGAATCTAATGATCGACAAAATCGATACACTGGTAATCAGCGGAATATGGGTTTATTGCCATTACCACCGCCACAACTTTCAGCGATAGCGGAACCATTTGTAGGACAGTCACAACCGCCTCATTCGCAACAACCAAACAATCCCAATATAAACCCATTGTCTGCCAATACGATTCATATAAATCCACACTTTATAGCCCGTAATGCCAATCCATTTGAGCAACAGTTGCAACAAATTCAACATCAGCAACAACAACAACCTCATCATCATCATCCTCAGCAACAACAACAACAGCCATCAAGATTTGTTGAGCCACAATTCAGGCCACCACTAGCTTCTCATGTAGTTAATCAAAATTTTCAATATCCTAATCAAATGATTAACAACAACAATAATAACACACCTATGTTTGATCAGCCATTAAATCATCCGAGACATCCATTTATGCCAAATAACTTTAATAATAATGACACCCAAAATCGACCCCCATTTAGACAACCACCACCACCACCTCATCATCATATGCCTCAACAGGTATTTAAATTAATATATATATATATATATATATATATGCATACATTATATATTAATTACCGTAATGTATATTTACCGATACTTTTTTTTTAAAAAAATAGATTGATAATCAATGGACTAATAATGGCACTAACACTAACCAAATGTATGGTCCGCCGCCGCCGCCATCGCATATTAACCAACAAATACCTCCATTTCCCCAACAAATGCCAGTAAATAGACCAATGAATAATATGAATCCAAATCCAATACCACCGCAACATAACTTTTTGCCCAATAATGGATATAATAATAATAATGATAACAATCATAATAATAATAATAATATCCAATCAAATCAACCAATGTTTGATGGATTCAATAATGTCTATCATCCACACCAACCAATGCAAATGTCTAATAATAATTTTCAACAATTTCCTACTAATCATCAAACATCACCACAACAACACCAACATCATCATCAACCACCGCTAAATAGATTTCCAGTCCATAATAATTACCAACAGTTACCTACAGGTCATCGTCATCCTAATCTACCGGTGCAAGCATTTCATTCACCAAATAACCAGCCGATGTTTAACCAATCAAACAATATAAATGTTAATACCGTACAGCAATTGTCGCCACCGAAAAGGAAAAATCTAAATCTAAATAATAATAATAACAATAAAAGACCTAATTTTGTGCCGAAAGGACAGCAAATAATAAACACAAATAAGTCAATGAATAATCCATCATTGGATCATCAAAATAGGTCAGACAGTATGAAAGCGGCTCAGCAAAGGACCAAACGAGCCAAACAGCTATTGACTAAAAAACAACACAATATCGTTAAGGAAGTGCCGATTGTCAACGATATAGATCTGGCCAAAAGTCAAGTGAATAAAAGTGTTCAAAAAGAAATCGAAGCCTCGGTTGGTGTCGATGAAGAGTATAAGAAAAAACTAGAAGAACAGAAACGACGTCGAGAAGAGATAGTGAAAATGAAAGAACAAAATCGGAAAGCAATGGCTGCTCAACGTCTTAAGACATCGTCATCATCGTCACAGTCACCACCGGTAGCTAATGTTTCACCAATAAAAAGTCTATCTAAACCACAACAACAACAACCATCATCATCATCACAAAGACAACCACAAAAACAACAACAAATAGCCACACTTGTCAACCGTTCGGCACAATTACCACAAATAAGACAAGTTGTTAAACCAGCAGCAGTTGTTGTCGCTAAGAATAATGATAACAACAACAACAACAATGGGAAACAACAGTTAGTTACTAACAGAGTGGTAATCAATACAAACCAGAAGCGATCGTCGGTTCTGATCAAAGGTTTGGCCACTGCGACCAACGAGTTTACAATACGTAAACTTTGTAAAGCCGTGGGCGGCGGCGCCGTTGTCGAGTCAATCAATTTGATGACCAATGGTGGCCAAAAAAGTGCGACCGTAACGTTCAGCCGCAGACAGGATGCCGTAGCTTTTACTACCAAATATGAACGCTCGTTGGTTGACCTATCGGTCATTCAAGTGTCACTAATCTAATCGCATGATATTTTTATTCCACAAAATAATAATAATAATTCATATTTAAAATTATCAATTATTTTATTAAATCTTTGATTTTCTCTAAATTAATTAATTATGTTTCATTACCTAATCAAACAAAACCAATTTTTTTTGTTGATGATATTAACCTGAAATTATTTTAGAAACTAAAATTGATTTTTAAAAAAAACAAAATAATTATAAATAAAACATTATTATCATTATTAATATTATTACCAATAATTATTTATTTGATTTGTGTTTAAAAAAAAAACATTTCATCTAAAGTTTGTTTATTATTCAAATAATTGACAACTTGTTTGTGATCCAAACACATCAATTGAAATCCCAGTTTCCGAAGTAGACGTATTTGAAGACCTTTAGACAATCGTAGTCTAGTCCTATCATCGGTTGAATAGTCTCTATAGTTTATTATGACAATTACCGTATAATTTTGAAATCCCAGGGGTTTTGAATGTCGGATTTTTTGAATGTCATCACTACTGATAACAATAAACGGTAGTGAAGTAAAGTCAAACATATGCCACAAATGGACAATCATCGATGAATTGTTTGTTGTAATCAGTCGCTGATAGAGACTATTAGTTAATTCAATTGATTGTGTGTTATGTTTAAATAGGAGCTCCTTTTTGATGGCTTCATGATTTAAATAATCGACAATATTATTATCGTTTAATAATATTTGGGAAAATTGTTGAGATTTTTCAATAGTTAACAAAGTATTCAATTTTAATAGCGATATCTTTGGCTCCAATATAGTTGAATCTAAAAAAACAAAATTTAATTCAAATAAAAAAAATTAAAATTAATTTTAGTTTTCTTTTTAACGGTAAGTTAGAGCTTACTTGTAATAAAATTGATAAACTTTAAACTAAAACAATGTTTGATGAGATTTTCGGGATAATAATTGATTAAACAAAAATTTAGTAAAATATTTGGCAAATATTGTGATAATTGATAATTTTTCCAAATATAATCAGCAATTTGTTTCAATAGATTTGTATCATTAATATGAATTGAATGATTAAAATCAATAGCTGATGAAAGTAGTCGATCAATATATTTGTCGGTAAACTCATGAGGATTTGATTGAAATGTTTGAAATACTTTATCAATAAATTTCTGATCATAAACTTTAACCACATTTAATAGTCGGATCAATTGGATTAATGTATAACTATTATTGTTGTCGAGTTGTTTGTATTGATTAATCAAATTAATGATTTCTCGTTTGTAAATGAAATCATAGGATAAGTAAATGGCTTTTAAGATATCTGTTTTGGCGAAACTGTTTGTCTGATTGTCGATCAATTGACTGGTCTTATGGATAACGGTTTTCAACAATTGATGGCTTAGTTTGGTTTTGGTTTTAGCAAATGTCATACAAACTATCGATATCTCATCCAAATCCATATCATCAATGAGTCGCTCGCTTTGTTCAATGATATAGTCGTAATGGTATCTCTTGTCCATTGATCGGCAGATATTCAAATAATATAAGAGTTGAATCAATTGGTATTTGTTTAGCGGTTGTCGTGAATCGCACAGAAATCGTGTCAAAGTCTTGTTATAATTGATATATTGGCCGACATTTAGTTTGCAAAACAATGTCAATGCCGTCAACTTCTGGGATAATCGATGTCCGATAAATGGTTTGTCGCAACAAAACTTTAATCTATCGGTAAGTTCATTATCAATACGAGACCACAAACTCTTTACCAATGGTTTCAGATTATCGGTAGTCATCGGCCACAATGTCATCGATTGCAATATTAACATCAGATGCTTGTCGGACATGTTCGGCAAGTCGGCCACCAGTGACTTGATTATCGGCGGCAATTGACACCCGTAATACTGGGGACAAATGCAAACAAAACTCAAGTATCGATTCAATAGGTTTGTATCGCCGGCGATATACAGATCGTGAGGCCATTCACTATCATCGTTACCATCGATAGTCTTCTTACCGATGATAATGTTTAGTGCATTTAAATTGTGATTCAATGAAGTGGTTGATGAAGAAGATGGTGATGAAGAAGTGTTTGTTTGTATGAATCTGTTGGCCGCCGCCGACACAGACCGCGACCAAAAACCCAGTGTTGTTGCTGTTGTTAAGTGTTTGAATGGACACAATCGGGTAGCGGACCACCACATGATGTCAACATCTTTATCATCAAATGGTGATTACAACTACTTTTAATATATTTGATCACCAATTGGATCAGTTTTTTGTTGTTATTGTCTAACAGTTGTAATAAATAAAAAGTCTATTAATAGTGTATTAAAAAATATATAAATAAAATAAACAAATAATATAACAAACAAATGATGCAATCATTTAAAGTATTATAAACTATTCGATTATATTCAAAACCAAAACAATAATGGCCGCCCACTAATACAGTAGTGTATGTATAATAGGCGCTAAATATTACTGTTTAATACTTAGAGGGGGCGGAGTTTTTTTTTAAATAAAACATATATATATGTTACATAGTTATTATGCACCCACTATTTAAATTTGTATGTATATATTAAGTGTAATCTATGTGCTTGTGGTGCGTCTACTATTTGTTTTGGTTTTGTATATAATCGGACAGTTTTTTAATAACTATTAATATAAATACAATACAGACAATAGAGACAAATAAATAACGTTTTGTTTATTGGGAACTAGTTTTGGTGATAATTTTTGTTTGTTGTCTTAAACAGTGTATTATTATTAACTAATTATTTGATAAAACAAAAAGTTATATAAAAGAAAAATTAAACAAAAAAAAATAATAATAAATTAAATATAATATTATTATCTAAACTATATTATAAACTTTTAATATTTTTATAGACAATGTTTCAAGTAAAACAATAATAACAATAAATACAGTAATAAATTAATAATATGTACACAATATTGATGAATGTTATTATAATATTATTATAATTTATAAAGTATTACATTATTATTATTAATAATATTATTAATAATAATATGATTATTATTATTACATTACTATTGAATACTGTACTGTATTTACAGTGTATTTACAGTGTATTTACGTTTAATATAATATAATATCATTTGATTGTCTAATAATGTATAACAACAACAACAACAATAGTGACACTGTTTATGACATTAAATAATTAATAGCTGAAGTATCACCTAATTTGGACCTATAATATATCATATATTATCAACTATGTCGACGGCGGCGGCGGCGGTGGCGGCGACCACGGCAACGACCAGCGATTGCGAATCGGCTAAACTGGTTATTGGCCAACGAGTAACAGCTATGGCCACTGCAAGACAAAGTATCGATTATCTGTTGAAAGAGATCGAGAAGACACATAAAAATCAGTTGGAAGTGAAGAAATTGATGCGATTGGTTAGGAATGAAAAGGATGTACTATTGTTTGAGATGAAGAAATACGAACAGCTGTTCCAGACATACAATCAATTGCAAAGTCGATTGACTCAATTGGCTAACAAAAACCAAGAACTATCGCATCTGAAGCTATTTATATTGTCAACGCTTAGCGATGTCTATAAACAACAGAAACCATCGCAAACTGTTGTTGACACAGACCAATGTCAACAACAACAACAACAGCTTGTTGTGGTCAATGATGGCCAGACTGATGATGATGATGGCAAACAAAGTCAAGATAATAATAATAACAATAACAAGTCTATGCAATCCATTAACGATTCCAGTGAATCCAATCAACAAACTAATCAATCAAAAGTTGTTCCTAAATGTCTGCAAAAGCTTCCGCTAAAACCGATTAGTCTACCAAAACCATTGCCAAACACTATCTATCCGTCGGAGTTGATATCAATTAAAGACTTGACACCAATCAATAGATATCATTTGATGAATAATAACAATAATAGTCCACAAAAGAAATATAATAATAATATTAATTTTAATAGTCCACAGAAGAAATATAATAATAATATTAATTTTAATAGTCCACAGAAGAAATATAATAATAATAATAATAATTTCAAGTCTAGTCAAGAAAGTGGACAACAAAACCATATGAAGCCAATAAAGATGATTAACTTTGTCTATAAATCAACACTTATGGATACAAACAGTATTCACGCAAATCAAGTATCGAAACAACAACAACAACCAATCGATGGTAATAAAGATAATAATAATGTTAATAAAGAAGATAATTGTTTGCCTAATAATCGACAATCACCTCAAAATGATGGTACAAAAAATTGTGAGACAATTGTTATGCCATCAACGGTCAGTGATAAAATTGATGGACCACCAGTTGTTCAAAGACCTAGTAGATGGAAAACATTGTCATCGCCAGAACTTTCTGGTAATGACAAATGCAAACTTGATAATAATAATACAGTTAACAGTAATTATGTTATTAAACCAGATCTACAAATACACGATAAAAATGTTACTAAAGATACGAATAATAATAATAATAGCAAAGAGTTGGCTAAAGAAACTGAATTAACCATCACTGAAGAAATGGATTATGAATTAAGAGAAGAAAATATGAAAAATGATAAGAAGAAGAAAGTGTCATCAAATAAGACAATTAATGTTTCCAATAGTGATAGAAAAGAGGAGAAAAATACTAATAATAATAACAATAAACATATTAAGACATTAAGACAGAGTCTGATGAAACACGAAGACAACGAATTGAAAGCTGATGTCGTCATCACTGAAAAGTCTGCTAAAAGATCTTATCATGAATTAGACAAATGTGATAATAATGATAATAATAATAAACAAATCGGAAAATACTTGAAAAAACAAAAACATCCGACACATCGTAGTCGTAGAAGAGATCAGTCGTCGTCGTCGGAAATTAAGGACAAATTCAGATCATCAACAAAAATGGATGAAAAAAGTCAACAACAAAATAATAGAGAACGAAGAGAAACCAAGAAAACAAAGAGTTATAGCAAAAGTAGTAGTAGTAGTAGTAAAAGGAAGAGTAGTAGCAAAGAGTCTAAAAATGAAAGAAAACATAGAAATAAAGATAAAAATGACACGAAAAATGAAAACAAGAGGAAGAAGAAGAAGAAGGAGAAGAAGAAGAAAGAGAAGAAGAAGAGGATTGACTCAGACAATGACAAAAAGAAATTATTAGATAATGAGTCCAAAAACAAAACAACTGAAGATATTAGAGACTGTGAGATAAAGCCTGTTTTGCCAACTGTTATGATGACTACTACTACTACTACTACTACTACTACTGTAAAGACTGTTGAGGAGGACAAAGACTGTAGTGATAAATGTCGACAAAAACAAGAATCAATTGTAAAAACTAAAACAAATAGTGAATCAATTGTTGGCGACAATAAACACATCAATAATGAAACAATTGATCAGAAACCTGACGACAAAGCAAGTGTTGTTAGTATTAGTGGTAACATTAGTGGTGTCAACAGTAATGAAGACAACATTAAAGCTAAAACAGCTACTGTACAGATGATTAATACTGCAAAAGTTGATGTCCAATCCAGTGTCAAATCAATTGTTAACAATAGCAATCAAAATGAAGACTTACGCCAAATGGTGCCAAAAGTCAGACGAAATAAATTAAAATTTAAAATTGAAAGAAACAATTTGTTAACTCATAATATAATTAAAAATAATGATATAAAATCTGATTATCAATTGAATAGTAATAATAATAATAATACTATCGATGACTATAATAGTCGAAAGTTGTTATTACAGCAAAAGCTATGCGAAGAGTTGTTGAGAAATAAGGAAATGAAAAGAAGTGGTCAACAAATTAATTCAAGCAATTCATTGATTAAAACAAATAAGACAACAACAACAGATCCGCTACCGAATGTCAAGACAACAACAACAACAGCTACTAAGCTATCATCAAAAGCCATCGATGGCGTCGTCGTTGTGAATCAATTGAAAGTTTGCGAAGCAAATAGTTTTCCAAATAAGTCTACCGTTATATCATCAACAACAACAACAACAAAGCCATCATCATTGGTAGTGTACAGAAGTGGTAATAGCATAGCTGCTGCTGATAATAATGATGATAAATACAAGCCATCTTCCAGTGTCATAGTTGTGGCGTCAAATCGATTGCAAACTAGTAATCGAAGAAAATTTGTGCTAAAAAGATAAAAAAAAAATCAATTTCTTAATAATCAAACAATTAATTAATTAATTAATTTTTAAAATTCATGATATTATTGTAAATAACTATTTTTTTTTAAATACAGTACCTGTACTTTGAATTGCTTTTATTGATTATATTTTGTTGAAAAATTAATTTTAATTACTTAATTACTTACCCCCTCCCCTCCTCTACTGTATAGTATAAATTTTATACGGGTGTAAATACGGTTAATAATCATTACTGGTATATAAATTTTTGTGATTATTATTATCGACGATTTAATTAATATATACAGAGCCTATCAAAAATGTTTTTTTTTATAAAATTTTTTAAATTCAAATGTAAATTATTATTAGTATTTGTAAAGATATTGAATGTTTTTATTTGTGGCAATTTTTAACTGTATTATTATTATTATTACTTAATATGATAAGAGCTCAAATAGTAATTATATTCAATTAATATATTGAATTTGTTTTTTGATCACAAATAAATAAATAAAATTATTTTCTAAAACTATTTTCCATTATTTATAATTTCCTATTACTTTTAATTATTCAATTATAATATTTGTTATCATTTTTTTTAAATTATTGAATTTGTGTTGAAAATTAGTTATTAGGAAACATAAGTTGAAATTTTTGTCTAATTTTATTTCTTATATATGAAAAAAATATTTATTTTATTATAAAAGTTTAACATTAAATTACACTATTATAGCCTATAAGTAGTTATAAATAAATATTTAGCAATATATATATTTTTAAAAATTATAAATTAAGTAAAATTATGGAAAAGTTTAGTAACTTTTTAATTCATAATTAAAATGATATCATATTTATTTTTATTTGGTTATAAAATTTAGTCAATAATCACATTATTATAATAATTTTATGACATTTGTCTTACATTAGGCATTGACTGTGATATTCATTAATAATTTTTTTTTAATAAAAATATATATAAAATAAATAATTGATTTATTAATAATTTAATGATTTAGCGACTAATTAGTTGATTAAATAAACTTATTGACACAAACTGACTGACCGACCGACCGACCGAATAGAAATGGCCGACAATTCAATAAAAGTACCGAACCTTTCGGCAAAATTAGAGCGTCTCAGATGCGGACTAGTATCGGACACAATAAGACTGTCGGGCCGTAGTTTTCCGAGTCTGAAATCGTCTCAGCTGCGATACGGTCTGAAAAGTGGCCACTTCGGTGCCTACGATCCGCTACGTAAACGTAGTAAACTGTTTCGCCAGGCGGTCAGCCGATACGCACCGCCCTATTATTTCTGGCACAAAGAGTTTCTCAACCGAATGAAACAGAAACAGATGATGTCGGCCTTTACGGCCGCCACTGGGATGCCCGTCGGCGATGAATCAATGGACGTTGACTCCGATGGCTATCGACTGTGCATTTGGTGTCAGCAAAAGGTGTCTACCGCTGACATTGATCACCATATGACCAGCCGATGCAAACAACGATTCGACTTTCTCGGTCAGGGCTTCTTCCAGTGTCAGTCATGCAAACAAGGATTTCTTGATCGTCAAGAATATTGCGAACATTCGGCTCTACACTTCCCGACCGTTCAGACCGTCAAGAAGGAGATGATGGATGAAAGTTGTTGGATGACGACGACGACGACGACGACAGCCGACAACGACAACAACGACAACTACTCGCAGACAAGATCTCAATCGCAGTCAAGATCTCAATCACAGCATCCGATCGTATGCAGAGATCAGGCGAAGCGTAAGAAATGGCTTTAAATTTGTTATTATTATTGTTATTGTTATTTAATTATCTTAAAAAAATTTTGATATTTGTTATAATTATTTTATTTTAAAACTATTAGTTTATATATATATTTAATGACATTTTTTTTAAATAATCATATTTTTTAAACATATTCTACATTATAAGTTATAATTTTATTTTATTTTTAAATATTCATATATGAAAGTTTCAATTTGTTAACTATACTGTATATTAAGCTATTTGACATATTTTTAAAAAAAGTTATTATTTTTATCTAATTTTTATTACATAACTAATTTTCATTATAAGCTACTGATTGATTGAATGACTTACAATTTAATAGTATTATAAATTAATAACTAAAGTATATTATTATTATGATTGTATAGATTAAAAAAAACAACAATTAGATTAAATCATTTTTTTTATTATTCAATATTATAGAGATGCTTGACATTAGATTAGTATTATTATTATTAATTTTTTTAATGCATTGTATAAAAAAACATAATTAATAAATAAATTATTTCTATAAAACAAAACAAAAATAAGCATGATAATTTTATATATATTTTTCTCAATGATAATGATTATGAACTTTGAACTTTGATATATATATATATATATATCAAGCATGTCCCGAGTCTTTAGCCATTGAATAAAAGATAGATCTATTATCGTTGAGCAATACTTGGGGCGAGTCATACTCGGCTACCGTTCCCCTATCCATTACCAGTACCCGATCGTAGTCGAGTATTGTATTCAATCGGTGGGCAATCGTAACGATAGTACAATCGCCGAACTCTGTCCGTATGGTCTTCTGGATCAGTTCATCGGTTTCGATGTCAACAGCGGCAGTGGCCTCGTCCAGTACGATAATCTTTGACTTACGTAGCAAAGCTCTGGCCAAACATATCAGTTGTTTTTGGCCAACACTCAGATTGTCGCCGCCTTCGATAACTTCGTGACTCAAGCCGTTATCCAGCGACTGGACAAACGTTTTCAGATGTGCCAACTCAAGGGCTGTCCATAGCTGTGAATCGGAATGCTTTTCAAACGGATCCAAATTCAGTCTCAATGTTCCCGTAAATAGGACCGGATCTTGCGGTATGATTGTCAGTCGCGATCGTAGATCGTAGAGACCAATAGTACCGGTATCGACGCCATCGATATCGATGCTGCCGTTAGTCGACTCAATGATACGAAACAGAGCCAACGTAAGCGACGACTTTCCGGCACCAGTTCGGCCAACAACACCAACCCTATAGCCCGGATTAATTGTAAACGATATCTCACGAAGAACTAAATCCAAGCCATCCCTATATCGTGTACTATAATTTTGAAATTTTATGCAACCTTTTTCTGGCCACTCGGACGGCGGCTGACATTCAGGTTTGTGCCACAAAGCCTTTTGCAAATCAAAATAAATTTGACAGAAATTATAATTAAAATTATTATACAATTAAATAACAATATATTAATACTTCTTGAGGTGTTTCCGTATACTCCAGACATCGTTCAACCGAAACAATATTGGTCTCCAATTGAGTGGTCGCACGGATCAAATTGTTTAACGTTCGGGTAATAGTCATGGCGTAGCTGAGCGTCAGACCGGCCACACCGGGACTCAATGTACGGCGAGCTATGACAGCGTACAGGGCGTTGATGAATATGATTGTATAGCCCAACAGTTCCAGTCGTATCGATAGCCAACAGCTGGTGATAGTGGCGGCAAAAGTGCTCATATTGTTCATGTCTACCCTTTTGTTTGATTCGTCGACAAACTTGTCTACCGATCCGTAAGCCCTAATACTTGTGGCACCGGTCAGTGTTTCGGAAAAGTGTATGTAAATTGGCGACCGAGTAGTCGACTCTATACGTCTCAATTGACGCGATGTCGGTATGTATAAGCGCTGAACAAACAGATAGACGAGTCCGATCGGCAACAGAAAGGCCAGTATAAGCGGCGTTTCGATGGCCATCACAGCGAATGCCGATATGGCACGAAATGCCTGAACCATTGTCATCCTGATGTTCATATTGAGCAGTGTATCGCAGACATCGACGTCCCGGGAGAAGCGATTCAATATCCGGCCCATTGGTGTCGTATCGAAGAAGGACATCGGCGCCCGAAATATATGGTGAAGCATATCGTTATGCAGGATACGGGCGCCTTTCAAGGTGGCCAAGTTTAACATGATTGTCGATATCAACAAAAATATGGCTTCACCCGAACCGAACACGGCATAGACGCCCAGTCGTATATTTCGCCAGCGAATATCGTCGACAAGTTCGGGATCTTCGGAGTCATCGCTCCACATGGACAGCCACTGGCTGGCCGCTATGTTGAATGCACTGGAACCGACATAGGATAGCAATACGGCAATGGATCCAATGTAGCCGACACGCCGAAAATATTCCAAATAGACTGTCCATTTAACTGATCCGGTTTCCGATTTTTCCGATTCTATTAGTCGACCAATTTTCTTATTATTATTATCCTTCTTCTTGTTGTTGTTGTCTTCCTGTTTGTTGGCAGCCTTTGATGTATTGCTAAGTGTTCGGCGTCTTATTTGCGATGATGTCTGGGAACCGCTTTCCGATAGCTTAGTCTGCGATCGTTGTCTGCCCTCAACTAAACTGTCTGCTCGGACATACGTATCAATCATTTGAAGCTCTTCTTCGTCCATATCTTCGTCATCTGTTTCATTGATATGCGTTAGAAGAAAGTCGGCAAAATCGCCTCTGTTTTCCAATAGTTGCCTATAAGTGCCAGACTCTGATATAAAGCCATCTTTCATGACTAGGATTTGATCGCATTTCGACAAAACCGATATCTTGTGTGTCACCAGAACTCGGGTCTTAGTTTTAAGCATACCATTAGGTCCGATAACTTTGTCAAAGATATGTTTGCCAACATTGGCGTCCAGTGCCGACAATGGATCATCTAATAGATATATATCGGCTGACGAATAGCAAGCTCTGGCCATCGATACTCTTTGTTTTTGACCGCCTAATCAAATCAACCAACCAATCAGTCAATAGGTATTCAACACAAAAAAACACAAAATGATAGCAAACCTGATAAGTTGATGCCTTTTTCGCCGATTTCGGTGGTCTGTCCTCCGGGCAGTATCTGAATGTCCTGAACCAGAGCACAGTTTTCGATGATGGTATTGAGTTTTTTTTCATCCATCGGATTGGTATAAATAATGTTTTGCTGGAGGGATGCGTTTTGGATCCATGCCTGTTGAGGTACGTACGCAATACTGCCATTGATATTGATCTGACCTTTTTGTTTGAACATATCGCCCAACATTGCGTGCAATAGCGACGACTTACCAGAGCCTACCTGACCGACAATGGCTATCAATTTGTTTTTCGGTACAGTTAGCGATATATCCGTAAGTGATTGGGCATCAGTTTTGGTCCACGAAAACGATGCCTTATCCACAACGATGGCATTGTCGCTGTCCTTAGCGTGTGTTATGGATTGGCTATCGATTTCATCGCCAGACATATACTTATTGATACGTTTGATTGATACTGAAAACTGATTGATTTTTTTTTTGTTAATCATTAGTTGTTTATAAATAATTTAATCAATTATTAATATCAATTATCAATAATCAAGTATTTTTTTTATATATACCATAGCGTAAAATGAGATCAGCCGGGGAAATAGGTTAAGTGGAAATCGCATTTGATTGAATAGGGATAGGGATACAAATGCTTTTTGTGGGGTCAATATATTGGATGAATCCATCAATACATAAGTGGCAAAACTGGTGATTGATACCTATGTGTATTAGATAATAATAATACATGTATTTACCAGTAATAATAATTAAAAAAAAATATATAATTAAAAAAAATCATACAAAAAATGGTGCTGAATTAAATATGTAGACCATAGCACCCTGAAAATAGGCTCTGGTAGTCAACTGTTTGATTTCGTGATCTCTTTTTGTCATCACTTGTTCATCAAATGATGACTCCCAGGCATACAATTTCAATACTTTAATACCGCTTAGTATTTCGTTCATTAATTTAATACGTTTGTCCTTATGTTTCATTAGACGACTGGTTACGTAACGTATTTTGCCGATTATGTAGCCATTGATCGGCATTATCAGTACCATTGCACCCAAACCTATATAATAGTTATTATTAGTTATCATTATCGGTAATTAACAAACTATTATATTATGTTATTTACCGGCTAACGATGCTACACCCAATTGTTGCCACAATAGATACATAGCAATGGCAATTTGTAAAGGGGATGACCAGGTATCGTTAATTATTTGGACAAAATCAATGATCCTCGATGTATCGATGGCCATCAGATTGACAATTTCGCCGATTGTAAAATCTTTACGTCCAGTACTCGATAGTTGAAGACTCTGGTGAATAATAATTTTTATAAAAAATAATGTAAAAAAATGTGATTTAATATTTTTTTGTTGTTGTTATTGTTGTCGATGTCGATGTCAGAGCAGATAATTATAAAACTTTTTTTTGTGTTGATTTATTTATTTACCACAATTGATAAAAATCAATGGACACCCGTATAACACATGTCTTAAGATCCATGTGTCCTCATCCATGTCCTCTTAAGATACCTGTGTGTGTGTGTGTGTGTGTGTGTGTGTGTGTGTGTGTGTGTGTGTGTGTGTGTGTGTGTGTGTGTGTGTGTGTGTGTGTGTGTGTGTGTGTGTGTGTGTGTGTTACGGGTGTTCATTGATTTTATCAAATTGTGGTAAATCAATAAAAGCGTTTTATAATTGATATTAACTAATTAAATAAAGTTATAACAACCACAACAACAACAAAAATAAAAACTTTTTAAACAAACAAACAAAAAGTAAAGTAAAAGTCTAACTTTTTTGTAGATAGCATTTGTCAAACAGGATCGCATCCTAAGTATGATAATACCGACACCCAACTCGTACTGACCGGTTAGTATAGACTCGAGCATTGGGGAAAAAAACATAAGACACGCGTACAGATAGCCCCGCCATACGGGTTCATCATTGTTTTTATCCATATAGGATATCAGCCAATTAAGTATTATCGGATTGACATACGGCAGAAAACTAAGGGCCAACTTCAATATGGACATCAAAAACATATAAAACCAATAGGTTTTCATTAGCGCCCATAGGATACCGTTATAGGTATTTCCCGTTAATTGTTTGGCATTTGGTTTTAAATTATTGGTAAACAGATCTGAATTATGTTTTGTTATGTTTTCGTGGCTTAGTTTCCATAGATCTTGTTTAGTAAGCGGTCTCTTATAGCCAATCAATATGAGAGCATTGGCCCACCAGAAGGTTAATACAGATAATACCGGTGCCATTGGCTCAGGGCTTTCATTCTGATTTAAATACAAGAAAAATAATATTTAATTATAATTATGGTTTTCATTATAACAATTGATATAATTGTTTTGTAAAATATAATTGATTTTAATACTTTAGATTTCTTAAAAGAGTATGACTTAAAGTCGGTAATACACGATAACAGCAACTGTAGAAAAACAATGGGAATGAATGCCAGTTTAGTGCCAAATCTAAAATCATCGACCAGTCCATCGTATGGTTCCTGATTTAAGTGATAATAATAATTATTATTTAAAAAAAAACTAATTATTGTAATTATTGATTAATGAATTTGTTTTATGTTATTAAATATTATATATATATATATATATAATATTCTTACCGATGTGTGGGTCATCAAAAATAATGACCGATAAGTGATAATACCGGTCACAGACATCATTAGCCAAAACAAAAATAAGACAAACGATCGGATCAGTCCATTGGCACGACTGTAATATTGTAGACATGTTACCAGAATCTATAAAATTAAATATATATATATATATATATATAGAAATTAATCAATATTTAAAAAATTAATTTGTTTTTTTTGTTGTTAATTAAATATATCAAAATAATAATAATAATAATTACAAATGTTATGATTTTGATAATTGGTGTGATGTAGACAACAGGATATATCAATTGTGGCCAATGATATAGTTTGACAAAACCATCGATTAAGTCACACAAACTTATTATTATCAATAGATTTGATAATAACTATAATAACAATTTATTTAAAAAAAAGTTTAAAATATAATTAAATTAAACTGATTTGATAGTTGATAATTAAAAAACTTTATTAAAAAAATAAATAAGATTAAACTAGAAATCATTTCATAGATTAAATTTTTTTTATCCTAATATACATATATAAAGTATATAAATGTATAAACTTTATACTGTATTTGTATTTATTTTTTTTAAAACTTACAATTTTGGTAATATTCAATAGATTCCAGGGTAGAGATGATTTGTATTTAGATTTATATATTGAATTGATTTCATATAATGAAAAAATCCATAAGAAAACTGATGGCAACCATACAAGTGCTGTGTCTTGAAAGCAAACAGTAAAGTCAGGTGTATTTGAATGCCAGGTTAGGTTGACATCCTATTCAATAATAATAATAATAATATTTAATAATAATAATATTTAATAATAATAATATTTAATAATAATAATATTTAATAATAATAATATTTACTAATAATAATATTTAATAATAATAATATTTACTAATAATAATATTTAATAATAATAATATTTAATAATAATAATATTTACTAATAATAATATTTGATAATAATAATAATATTTAATAATAATAATAATATTTGATAATAATAATAATATTTAATAATAATAATTGTTAGAATAATTAGTTAGAATATTTGATTTTTTTAAATATTGAAAATATTGTTTTGTTAAAATTATATTTAATTAAATGTTTTATTTTTCTCAATTAATAATATCACCAAAAAAATAAAAATAAATATTACCCAAACTTTTTCTCCACAAATTTTTCGGGAAAAACTATCCATTTTTTGTTGTTGAGATAAATCCTATATATTTTTTTTGGTTAATAATTAAAAAAATTTTTTTTTAGTAAATGATGATTAAAACATTTTTTTTGGTCACATTTAGATATAAAAGCAAATGTTATATATGCATATATTCAATTGATTCACAATATATTTATACCAATCAAATTTATATATATAAAAAATATAGATGGTCGGGTACAAATAACTTAATAATTAATTAAGTTATTAATAAAGAGTTATAACAAAATAAACAATTGATTATACCAATATAATAAATCAACTATATTTTAAACATATTAGGGTACATTGTATCTTAATTAAAATATATAAATTATATATAAATTACACACACGTTTGTTAGCAAAATATAATAATACAATATTAATTAAAAAAAACTTTTTTTGCAGAAATAAAAACGTTTTGCTGTTGTTTATCATACAGTATGATATGATATAAAGATATTGTATATTATTGTATCCCATAAAACAATATAATAAAATTAATAACAATAATAAAATATTTTTTAATATAATGCTAATAAATATATTTTTTATATAATGAAAAATATGATTAATTACTGTATTAATATTATTGTATTTTTTTTGGTGAAATTATTATTATTAGAAATATTTAGTCAACTTTATATATACTGTATATATATATAACTTTATACTGTTATCACCATTTATACTGTACTTTACTTTAACTTTGAGATTATCTCATACATTAGAAACACAATTAAAAGAAAAAAATATATAATTAACAGTAGAAACAAATTTCAATTTTATTTATTCATTTTTATTATTATTATTATACAGTATATATTATAATACCTGTATAATGTAATTAATAATTATTGCATTATAAATTGTTTATTATTATTATTATTATTATTATCATATTATATTATAATCATATTTAGTATTTGTCTTATTTTTTATGATGTATGGGCAATAAGTGCAAATAATACTGTAATAATAATAATAATAAAACACATGTATTAATACTGTATAGTTAATGTTAGGGTATAGTTGCACTGTACTCATCATATATATATATATATATATTTAATATTTAAATTATTATTTATTTAGATATACCAATGGTATCATCAATTTATGACACTATGTTTAAACAATATGTACTTAAACTAATAAATATTGGTATTTATAACTATTCAATACAATATATATATTATTTAATAAAGTATCAGATATATAACTAAATATTTGCATTAAAAAAACGTATTTTTATTATATATATTATTATACTATTGTTTAGAAATTATTCAAACATTTATAATAATTTAGTAAATAAAACCATAAAACAAGTTAATTCAATTATATATAAATTAATATTACCTTCAGTTAATAAACTTTTATAATAATACAAATAATTTTTTTTAAAAATAATTTATCTGATATTTTATTTGTTTAGTTAGTTGCTTAATATAACTTCAAAAAAATTAATAATAAAAATCTAAAAACAATTAATTATAATTGAAATATTAAACATTTTAAATATTATATTTTAATCAATTTTTAAAAATATTAGTTTCATTAGAGTTTATTAAAAGTTTATATATATATATATTACTCAACTTTTTATTTATTAAAGTTATTATTAAAGTTACTAAAAATTATAACCTTAATAAAACCACTACAAATATATATAGATAAAACTAGATTTATATAATTTTAATTTCATAACACATAACAAATTAATTTAATATTATTTTTTTTATAAAAAAAAAGTTATTTATGTAAACTAAAATAAAATTTATCAAATTAATAATTTATTTGTAAACTACTGTAAATTCTATGGGTTTTAAACTGTTTAAAAAAATAATAATATTAAATACTAAGTTTATAACACACACAAAAAAAACAATTTTAATAATATAAGTACCGATAATAAAGTTTATAATTTATCTGATATATTATATTACTGTCAAAACTATTTGACTACTTGTACTATACTGTGAAATGCTTAAAAAAAATATTCATGAAAATAGCAAATAAAAACTAAAAACTAATTTTTAAAAAAAATTTTATATAAATATTAGTATTTTATAATAAAACTAATTAACTAGAAAAAATAATAATAAACTAATGTTTTTTAATAATAATAATAATTAGTATTATTATTATTAGTAGTAAATTCAATGATAATCAACGAGTGATGGCTGATGTGTAGCAGCAAAATGATGGGCAAACCCATTGGATTGCATAATAAAACAGTGGGCACTGTGTCTGACTTTAGTTATTTTGGTGATAAACCATGAATAGTGATCATTATAATCGGTATTTCGATGATGATGTCTATTATTAATATTATTAGTATTAGTATTATTAGCTGATGGTGTCTCAACACTTGAAGTCATCATCAGTTTGGCATCGAAGGTAATCCTATCGTCCAAATGCATGAACACATTGATACCGATTTCGTTGATTAGTTTACCAAATATTTCCGTACAATTCATATTGATATTGAAGACAATATCTTTTAAGGGGTCGACATCATCTACTCGTGACATAACTATTGCTGAATGATCTTCGATGCTATGGACGCGACCAATCATTTGTGTAATTTGTGGACCAAATTTATAAAGTAATTGAAAGTTTAGATACATTTCTGTAGTCAATAGGTTAGGATTGATATCAATATAGGTATCGCCTGAAGAAGTATTTTGTTTGGATTCTTCGTCTTCGTTGTCGTTGGTGTTGTCGTTGTTGTTGTTGTGGTCATAGTCTCGTCGGACACAGTTTACCGTAAATATCATTGGATTTGAATCAATAAAATCAATCAATCGATAAGAAGTTTTCTCCGAAAACAATACTTTAAACAAGTAGTTATGGTCTCTGACGAGTCTAATCTCGATGTCGTCAATCAGTTTGCGGCCGTATTTCTGTAGTTGAACTGTCAAAAAGTTTTTGAAAACAGTTATCAAACTGTCGCTAATCATTTGGTCGACACATTGAATCCAGTCATCATCGGTCAAATGGCCATCAATTGGCGAAAAACTTAGTGCAATGGTTTGTTTCAGTCGGTCGACGGCTAATATCTTTGAACCGATAAAATCGTTGATCAGATTGTTTAATATAAGTCCATAGCTGTTGAGTTCATCATCAGTTTGTTGGCCGCCGCCGCTGCCATTAATAACGCTATTCGGTGACCAATTGGCCGATGATTGGCAGTTATGATCGCAAATCGATAGCAACTCTTTGTTCATATGTTTCTTAATAATGATATACAAATGTTTTACCGGTAAACTTCTTGAATAGTTTAGATTGTTTTTCAATATATTAAATATGAATACAATTAACTCGATTGCCGATAATTTTTGGCCATTTGTTAGACAAAGATTAACTGTTGAATCACTGTTGATGTCCTCCAAGTGATACAGAATCGCTGGTTTCGATACAAACGGCGGCATTTTTGTCAATGGATATACACAGACACACAAAAATTGAGACCAAATTAAATTAAAACTGATATAATATATCTGATGTCATAAATGTATAGATGATGAGATGATATGACAAAATCAAAAAAAAAAATTCAAATAGAAATTCAACAATAATTATATAATTAATTTACAGTAATAGGCAATAAAAATACTGTATTTTATAAACTGTTATATTATTTTATTAATAGTGAAATTCTAGTGAAATATACAATCATTATATTTGAATGCAATTAATAATAATGAAATTCATGAACTTGTTTGCAGTCTTGAAGATTGCGATAATAACAATAAAAATAAATATATTTTGAAAATAAATAAATTAATCATTATTTCTGATCAATTGATTTAATAGTTGTTTTTTTTAAATTTATTAATAGTTTAGATTTTATTGGTTTATTTATATTTATAATTTACTATTATATTTGATTATATTTATTACATTACATTATTGTAATTTATTTATAGTATAAAAATTTTCTTAAAAGTCATTTAAGTTTGTTTTATTAATTTAATAAAAAAAAGTTACTGATTCATCAAATATTAATATTAATAATATTAATTTTTATTACTTATTATTAATATATTATTACTATAGTAAATACTATGAAAGTTATTTTTATAATATTTTAATACAAACAACTAAATTATTGATAAATATAAAAATAAATAAATTTATAGAGAATATAATCAATATTTTGATTAAAAGTTAATTAAAATTTTGTTGTTGTTGTTGAATACTAATATTATTTTTACTTGTTTATATAATAAATGATATATTGTTATAATTAATTAGCAATAAACAATTTATACTGTATATACTATACTATATTATTTTTTGATGAACTCTTTATTTAATGAGAGTACAAATACAGTAATATATATATGATATATAAAAAAATAAAGAGAAACTAATAATGAATGTAATACATCATTGAATGATTAGTATTCAGAAACTCGTTGCCATACTTTAAAAGACTATTATTTATAAAACAAAATTTCATTCATTAATTAGTTTGAATTGTATGCCTCTCTCTCTCTCTCTCTCTCTCTCTCTCTCTCTCTCTTTGATAGTAAAATACATGCACTTGAAAGTCATTAGATGTTTCAGAGAGTTTTATATATCGATATATATATTATATATATAGTCTTTTTTCGCTAACACTCAATGAAAATGCAAACTTATTATGCAATATACTATTAAACTTAAAGTTATACCCGAAGTTTAATATTGTTATACAGTATGCATACCCTGTATGCCCATACTATACCATAATATAACAGTTTATACTTCAAATTGTTAAAATATATATTATTTTATATATATATATATATATATATAAGATATACAGTATATACAATACTGGTATTTAGTTAATAGGTTTATTATATAATATGATATAAAACTCAATCTATATTCAAAATACTCGATAGTTTTTCTTTTGTTAAACATTTTAAAATTTTTAACCCGTTTTAAAAAATGTTATTTTATTTCAATATAAATCAATACTACTGTACATTCTGTAATGTTATGCATATTTTTTTGTTGTACAAAAAAAAATTAAATTTTTAATACATTAAATACAAATATTCATAATAAAACTTATATATATATAATATATATAATATTATAATATTATATATATGTTATATGTTTTATTTTTTTAACAAACATAACAATATCATATGCTTAACAACATTATGTTTAATATGATATAATAATAGATTGGTTTTACTTCAGCAAACAATTTGTTTAAATAAAAAAAGATGTTTTGTTTGTGATAACTAAGAAAATCAATAATATATTGAATTTTTAAATAAATAATAATTTTTTTATTATTGTTTTGTATTCAAAAGTAAAAAAAATTTGATAAATTTTTTGTTGTTGTTGAAATTGTTGTTTAAAAATTCATACAAATGTCAATAATAAAGCACACATACAAAAAAAATATTTATTATACATTCAATTCAATGATATATCAGTATTTTTTTATCAGCAAACAAACAGTTGTTGTTGTTTTAAATAAATTTATTATTATTATTGTAAAAAAATTATTCATTATTCAGTTATTTGTTTATTTATAATATAAATTTAATTATTTTTAATATCTTATAGTTTATATTTGGAAATGTATTTTATATTATTAAAAATAATTAATTAATTAAATAAACAAAACAAAAATAATTTAGTATGCTTAAAAAAATCTAAAATATTTTAGATTTTTTTTATAATTAATTTGCAATTATTATGACTCTTTGTAATAAAAATATATACAGTACTGTATAAAATATGTTATTAAAAAATAAAATAATTATAAACATATAAACATTAAAGTTATTATTAACAAAGATTTTTTGTTTTCCAGTTAATGTTATCAATATATTTTGATTTGTCATAACTTTTTTTTTAAGAAAAAAAAATCTTTTTCAATTACTTTATGAAACACATATAATAATAATATAAAAAATTTCAACAAATTGTTTGGTATTGTATTTTTTTCACAGATATTAAACTAACTCATTATTCCCATGAATATTATGAGTGAAAAAAAATAAGACAAACAAATGTGTTTTTATTATTATTATTATTGTTGTACAGAATATTCTTGCAAATAGTATATATATATACAGTATATACTAACAAATAAAAACATGTGAAACAACTTTATTGTTGGGAAATATATATATATATATATATATATAATATCTAAACAGATATTGGAGTCCAGAGACATAACTTTTATCGCAACCATAACATTGCAATTGCAATATATATATATATATACTGTAGAAATGGTTGGCTTTATTTTTTTTAAGTGTCATACATATACAGTATACACACTATGACAACCCAATTGTCAATCCCTATCATAAATAGTCTATTATTTATAACTATGCACACAATCATCAAAACTAGAGGATTACATAATATATATAAATAATATTGTATGATATATAATATAAATTTAATGTATACTATATAAAAATAAATCAATGTTGATAATAATAATAATAATAATTTTGTTAAATACAAAAATAAATATTTAAATAATTGTAATAAATATTACTAAATTTTTATTTTGAATGATTTTCAACAAACAAACATCAATTGTTAAGTAATTTTTTTTAAAAACTACTTATTTTTAAAATTGTTGTCATACTTTTTGTTGTTGTTGTATTGATATATTATATTAAATATTGTATTACTATATATATATATATATCATTTTACTTTTTATATAGTAACCACCAACAAAAAAAACAATATAATTATGTGATTGAATTAGCAAATAAGTGTCACATAGTTTATCGATAAGGATATGACAATAACTCAATTTAAAACATTTTGTTTGTATATATATATATATATATATATATATATACAAAAAAAAGTTTATACCCATAACTCTCAGCGGACATTATCTATCTATAGTATCTATACGGAGACTGATAGAGATGCTGTATCTAACTGTATGTGTTTGTTGTTGTTGTCGATCACTAAATAATAATAATAATTGGACAGTCATTTGATGGTTTGCTTTTTATAGACTATATATCATCAGAAAGTATTTGTTAAACTTTTTTTTAAGCAACAACAACACCAACAAAAAACTAAAATATAATTTATTAAACATAAATATCAATAAAGTTTTTAGATGATGGTATACCGTATATGACATAAATATATATATATATATATATAGTTTATATGAGTATCACATTTACATTGAATTTACAAGACATTGGGATCAATATTTGGATGCAATACTACTACTACTACTACTACTACTACTACTATAACAACAATACTTGTTTGAGAAACTGTTGGAAGATTAAGATAAATTTGATGTCACTTTGCTTTTTTAACAGTATATTATATAATATAAATTTACTATACACTGACAAATTGATTATACATACATATATACATACATAGAGAGAGAGAGAGAGAGAGAGAGAGAGAGAGAGAGAATACTATTTTTTATTTTTAAAAATATATATATTATTATTTAGTATACAATAGTATATTAATATTATCACATAATTTAATGTAACCAAAAAAACATGTTTATTATTATTATTATTATTATTATTTATATCATTTTAAAATTTAAATTCCCTGTTCTGTGTTTTAACATTGATATATTGTTTTTTTGTTGTTAAGGATTTTGTAAACCTAAAAATATTTATTATTACTTTTTTTGGGGTTTAGATTTTAATTTATTGTAGATTATTTGTATTTGTGAATTAATAAGATTAATTGTTTTACACAAATATATATATATATATATATAGATAAATGATTCAATTATTGAAAATAGAGTACAATTTAATTGTCTAAAAATAAAATAAATATATATATTTAGTTTTGGCGAAATTGAATTGTTTTGTTCAATTAATTATAATTTATAATTCAAATATATATATATTTAAATGCTATGTTTTAGATAAATAAAGTGAAAAATTGACTCTACATTATATATATATATATATATATATAGAGAGAGAGAGAGTATTATTGAATGTATATTTTGGAAATTTAGTTTAATTTAATCAAGTTTTTAATATACTTATTATTTTTATATGACCAAAATTAATGTTTATATTAATAAAATAAGTATTATCATTATTACTTGAGACTTACCCACATTACATGTATTATAATTTTTATATTTGTATATTAGATATTATTAATAATTAATCACTAGATATCATAAAAATAATAACATTAAATTCAAAAAATAACACTATTGTAATTGTAATATTTATTACATAACGATTAACTATTAAAACAATTAGAAATCTAAATATATACAGTATATGACAACTTATTATATTTTATAATGGTTAAAAAAATATATTTACTGTATATACTGTATCTATGATTTTTTTTAATATATATAGAGACTTAAATATTAATAAAAATAAGTTATTTTTTCTCACTTTATATATATATATATATATGATTACAATCTTATACATCATAGATATACAGAATATATCCTATGATTTTCTAAACTAAAAAAAAAATTTCCCCGACATCTAGTAAAATGTATTATAAAATGCATAAAGTATTACAGTATATACAGTATATACTATATACACACAAAAAAAATTATTGAGAAAAAAATGTAATCATATAATCATTTATTTATGACCAAGTTCATATATATTATATATATGACATAACATGTACAGTGTATGAATATGACTGTATTAATAATTAAAATTATATATATATATTTTTTGGTGGATGCAAATAGAATATAAATTAGCAATGTTATCTTGAAATTAAATTTTATTTTTTTATATTATTATTATTATTATTACTAAAAAAATCTTAGTTATTTATTTATTTATTTAGTTTTTTATTCAATAATATAAATATACGTGAATTGAGTGTTTAGATTAACCAACAAAAAAAGTGATGACACAAAGCAACAAAAAAACTATAAATTTTAAATCTACTAAATAATTACTTTAATAATAATAATAATAATTTTATAGTAAACTTTATAATAATACTGTATATAATAATTTTATATGATATTAAATTTTTCTGAGATAAAATATTTCTAGTTTATTAAATGTGTGTATGTATTTAAAGTTTATAAATACATAGTCATCATATACAAACATAAAATATGGTTTATACATGTAATTTTGTTATACAACATACTTAAGCTAAACTAAACTAAAAATAATGTAATAATAATATATTATATTAAACAACATCATTTTACGACAAAAATTTAATTAATCAAAAAAGAGAGAGAGAGAGAGAGAGAGAGAGAGAGAGTATTATAAAAATTAATTTGAATAACTCATCAGTGAAAAAATGTTTTATATATTATATATATATATTCAGTAAATACTGTATATTTATAGCATAGAAACTATTAATATTTTATACTCCAATTATCCCATTATTTACAATTCATAGATCTATTTGTGTGTGTGTTTAGCAACCAAATGGTTTAATACAATAGATAGTTATTGTGTGTATATATATACTGAGATTTTTGTTGTTATATTTCAAAAGAGAGAGAGAAAGAGAGATTTTTACCAAACTATTAAACAATTATATTATATAATATAATATACAATATTAAGTTGACTATGAAAAAGACAACAACAACAACAAAAAACCCATAAACTGAATGTTAATTAATTGTTTGTAAATGTATGTATAGTATTAATATGTATGTATGGATGGATAATAACAATAATAACAATAAAAACCAAAAGTGAATACTTAGTATTAATAGTTTAATAGTTCAAAGTGGATGTTATTATGTTTTTTAAACAATATCTATAGTATAACATTATATACACACTATATACTGTATATATATATCTATTGAAAGCATCTTTTATTATATAAATGTTTTATTTGTTTGCTTCAGGAGATATCACTCATCAAAAATATTAAGACACAGAAACACACAATAAAGACAATGCTATAAAACATTGAAGAGAGAGAGAGAGAGAGAGAGAGAGAGAGAGAGAGAGAGAGAGAGAGAGAGAGAGAGAGAGAGAGATAAGGATATTATATTAGAGACACTTATTTGGTCTCATTATAGCATTTGATTGCCAAAAGATATGGATAAGAGAGTTAAGAGATATCAACAAACAAACAAAAAACATTAAATATGTTATTGTTGTCTACACTTAAATAATATGATAACAAATATATATATGGTTTACTATATTGACCACTCAGTCAGTCAGTCAGTTATTACAAAGAGATCCCTGTCCCTATCCATATACCATACTGTCCATTCATATCATAGTTTTAGTTGAGAGAGAGAGAGAGAGAGAGAGAGAGTCCTAAATAAAAATTAAGAGTTTTGCATCAATGATAGCAATTTCCTCTCATATCATATATAATAATATTATATTAAATAATATTTTAAGTTAATAACAACAACAACAATAACTTAACTTATTTTTTGTGGATAATCTACAGTAAAATATATTACAATAATTGTAATTTTTTTCACTAAAGATTAGTTTTTTATATTTATTGTTTTAATTATTTAAAAAAATAATAATAATACATGAAAATTATAATATAAATATAATAACTTATTTTGTTGTAATTTATTATTATTTATTTGCATTTCTTTTTTTTAAAAAAAAGTTTATATTATTATTATTATTAGTTCTATATATAGTAAGTTATAATTATTTTAGTGTAAACATTATTTTTTCAATTTGTATTGTAATCACAAATAAGAGAGAGAGAGAGAGAGAGAGAGAGAGAGAGAGAGAGATTTGTTATAATTTAAAGAAAATTTATCCCAACATTTAGTATGTTATCATTGCTATAATAAACAAAACACCTAAAAAATTTTATAAATTACAAAATTGTAATTGAAATGAAACTTTTTATAGCTTTAAATAATTTAAATGATTTTTTTTCATAGGAATCATAATACTTTTGTAGTGATATTATTATTATTATATATAAATTTCTAAATATATAAATGTTTTACATTGAAAACTATATATAAAGCATTTGGTTTATATAATATAAATGGCAAACAATTGCATAGTTGTATAGTTTTATATGTGTGTTAATGTAGCGCAAAGAGAGTGGCAAACAATATAAGAGTTTAGTAATAGTTATTTGAGATGAAAATAGTGATACAAAAACAACAACGAGAGGTCAAACAATAATGGCATACATAATATGACACTAGTATTATATGTTTATATATATTTTACATTAAAATATGATATTTATATCTACTGTATATATGTATAGCAAATTGTTTAGTTTGTTTGGCAAATACATTGATTGAAAATAAAAACTTTGATTTTTTTACGGAGCAATTGTAAGTATTATTGTATACAATGTATGGATATTATTAGTATTAATTTAAATTGACTACAATTGATTATTGTCTATTTGAAATTATTATTATTATTATGAAATTTTTAATTGTGTAAAATGATTGTTTTTTAAAAAATATTAAATTTGTTTATTAATATAAAAAAATTATTTTTACAATTATTAATTATAATTATATAGTATATAAATAATAAAATTTATTAAATTATTATTTTTTTAAAATAAATAAATACAATACATTAATATTATAATATTGAAATTATATGCTATATGGTATTCACTGCTATACACTGTAATATAAAAATTATTTTTACAATTATTAATTATAATTATATAGTATATAAATAATAAAATTTATTAAATTATTATTTTTTTAAAATAAATAAATACAATACATTAATATTATAATATTGAAATTATATGCTATATGGTATTCACTGCTATACACTGTAATATTTTTGAAACCAATATCATTTTGTATGGGTTAAAATAAATATTATTGATTTCAATTTAATATGTTATATATGGTATATGGTATGTATGTATGCAAAAAAATATTTTTTTTTATTGTTGAGACACAATTCTCCTGTTTTTTCAAATATTTTATTTTATTTTATAGCTGTATGTGTAATGTATATGATATATATAAATCAAATATAATTTGTCATTCAATTCATAAGTTGCATTAGTATGTCTGAATCACTTTAGATAAAAGTTAAACATTTTTTTTAAAAAATGCAAATAATAAAAAAATTTTAATAAATATAATGCATATTTAAATAATATGATATTTTATTATATATATATAGTGTATATAAATTTATATATATATATTTATATGAATTTTTAATAATTTATAAATATATTTTGATGATCAAATAAATACTGTACAATGATGATTGCTTTAAGTAATAAAATGATAAAAAATATATTTATTTAAACATTAAAGTATATGTTATGTGCAGTGTATGTATGCTAATAATATTGAATAATATTTAAACCTATTTAGTTATGTTTAGTGAATTAATCATTAAAAAAATAAACTGAAAACATTATTTAAATTAATTATTCAATAATAACAATAATATAATTATTTAACTAACTTATATACATATTAATATGAATGCCTAATTAAAATCAATATAATATAATTTTAAATAAAAAAATCTTATTTTAAATGTTTAAATAATATTAAATAAAAACAAATTAATTATTATAGAATAATAAATATAATAATCACACAAAACAAATGTTAAATAATTTCATTTTGAAATTCTGTGGTTTTGCTATTGTATAGTAGCGTACAGTAAGTACTGTATTATAATAATAATAATAATTGTCATAATAGTGAATATTGTTTTTAGTTATGGTATGTCTTGATATATATATATATATATACTGTACTGTATATGAGGAAAGGGATCCCAGATTGTGATGTGTGTGTGTCTGTCTGTGTATGAGAGACAACATTAGCAGTGAGAGAATCTGGGAGTTTGTGTGTGTGTGTGTGTCTATGTGTGTGTGTATGTATGTGTGTGTGTGTGTGTGTGTGTGTGTGTGTGTGTCTGTGTGTATGTTAAGAGTGTGCACATGCTTTGCACATAAAATGCTTACAATGGCTTTCATAAAAATATAGTCTATAAGTATTACCCATTGAATACATTGCCAGTGATATACTGTAGCTCTCATGGCTTAAGTAAAGATCAAAGTTATATATAACAAACTTGTGTGAGAAATGTGTGCTCAAAATAAAACAAAATAAAAGTTAGACACAAAACTTATAGACACTATACGGTGAAAAAAATACTAACTAACTCTCAAAACCATTTGATGATAAGCTATATTACATATACGGCATAACGAGAACCTATATCTTAAATAATATTGTATTAGGTTATCAACAACAACACCAACAACAACAACAACAAAATAATTTATTTAAATTATATATATTTTTAAAATAAATTTTAAAAAATAAAATATACAAATGTATTGGTGTCAAAACAATTTTATATTATTTATCATTATCATTATCATCATCATATTTATCAACATTCAAGCATCTCATGGTGAGTTAATTTATTTTTTTTTATAAATATTATAAACAATTTATTTTAACATTTAAAATTACATTTGTATATAATATTATTTTTTAAAAACTTAAATATCATAAAAATTATTTTAACAATATATTAATATTATTTACTATTTTTAAAAATAAAAACATGAGTTATGAATATATGTTAATATCCAGTAGTAATGAATATTAAATAAAAACATTTTGATAGTAATGAATGCATTTTTATTATTAAATAATAAATTTTTTATTATTATTGTTTAAATCATACATCAAATTATAATTTTTAATTAACATAACATAAAACTTTTTTTTTACATATTTGTTGTTGTCGTTGTTGGTTACATTGATATTGGATTTATTTTTTGTTTATACACTATTTGGTTTATACTGTATATATATATAATATTAGATATATATAATAAATTAGATATATATATATAAATATTATTAATAAGTTTGTTTGTATGCATCAAATGTTATAATCAATTAGTGTTTGTGTCATTTAAAGTGCCACTTAATTCACAAACGTTTTTTTGCATTTGTTTAGTATAAGTGATGTGTAAATTAATTTATATATACAAAATGATGCATAGGATTGATATATTAATATAACATTGCAAACAAATATAAGGTTTTTTTTTGTTCATTTAAATAAAACAAAATAATTTTATTAAAATGTGAAACTTTTTAAATAACAATAACAATAATTAGTAATTTTATTGTAAATTTTATATTTAAAACTATTTATTAATTATATTACTATTTATAATTATTTACAATAATCTTAATTTATAAATAATAAACTCAAATTATTAGTATATTAATAATATATACCTTTATAGATATATATAAATTTAAGTTTAACATTAATTAGCAAATACTAGTATAAGTTATAAACTTTTCAAGTAATAAGTCATCTATATATATTTAATTGACTTTTAAAAAAAATTATAATAAATTAATTTTTTTTAAATTAATAATTAACTTGAAGTGGATTCTGTTTTTTAAAAAATTTATCAAAAAAAACAAAATTATGCATTATTTTATTTTAATAATATTATTATCATATAATACATATACAATTATTTATTTATTTTATAAAAATGTTAACTATATATATTTGATATATATATATATAAAGATTTAGTAGATTATAAAAAATAATACTAACAAAAAAATTGTGTGCAAATATTGAATGCTTTATTTGAGAATAAAAGTAAAACCTCTAAAACCACTTGTTTTTCTCTCTCTCTCTCTCTCTCTCTCTCTCTCTCTCTCTCTCTCTCTTAAACTTTGATTTTTGTTGTTATTTTTGCTTTCAATGCTTTTTATTTGAGAGTATATACTGTATATACTTTCATAGCTTTCATAGTGATTAAAAGTGAGGCCAAACAGAGAGAGAGAGAGAGAGAGAGTATACAGTAGTTTAATATGAAATAAACACGCAATCACTACAATCATTGCCATCATCTCTCTCTCTCTCTCTCTCTCTCTCTCTCTCTCTCTCTGTCTCTCCTTTTTCATCTCCCGGTTCCTTAACTAGTGTTGAGAGAGAGAGAGAGAGAAACCTATATAGGAATGGACGACAAGATTAAATGCTCTTAGATTTGAAATAAAAGCAAACATCGGTTCACAAATAAAACAACAACTTTCTCTCTTTCTTTCTCTCTCTCTCTCTCTCTCTCTCTCTCTACTACTACTACTACTACTACTACTACTACTACTACTACTACTACTACTACTACTACTACTACTACTACTACTACTACTACTACTCTACTTATAGTTTATGGCATCAAAAGAGTTTTAGGAGTCTCTCATCGGATTCATTGTTGCGATCAAATAGAAAGAGAGAAAGAAAGAGTCAAAAAATTATTGTAAGCCTAGACTATAGACTGAATCAAACCAAATGCCCTAAACTCTATGGCACTTATTTTATTTTTACCGATCACTACATATTATTATTATTATTATTATTAAATGAAAATATATATTATTATATGACAAACAGCTTTTAGTCATAATTGATTCCCTCTATCATACATACATACAATATATATACTGTATATACAATGTATACCGATATATAATATACAGTGTTATACCCGCTACCGTATACTTACTTTTATTAACTTTGGAAAATATGAAAGTTATTGTAGGTTTCATTATATATATATACAATATATATATAAAAAAAATTAGTATATATTGTTTTAACCAAAAAAATATATCTAATATTTGTTTCAAAAACAAACACAAAAGTTTCATTTTAATTTCTTTTACATTAGTTTATCAACAAAAAAAATTGTAATAAACTTTTGACTAAAAAAATATTTTTAAAAATGCACTAAAATATTGTTTATTTTAAAATAAATTTATTAATTAATATCATACATTGGTATTATTATTATTATTATCAAATAAGATATAATAACAAAAATTAAATGTTTAATTTATTGCTAAAATAAATCACTTTATTTATCGAAAATTTCTATAATTATTAAATTAATTTACTTATAAAAAAACACATTTACCGATGTTATATATAACAACAGATAAATATTATATATATATATATATATATATCTAAACAATAATTAGATAAAGATATATGAGTTTACTATTTGTTTTTTTAAGTTAAAAGTTTGTATACTTTAAAGTAATATATATTATATAGTTTTCAATAAATAAAATTCAGACAAACAAAACAAAAGTAATCGATACAGTGTTTTATATATATATATATATATATATAAATAATAGTGTTTTTGCAAAATTAATGAATAAAAGAGGAAAAATAATGATAATTACAATGAAATTCTTGACACGTTTTGTAAAACTGTTTGATACATACATACAAACAAACAAACCATTGAATGAATCGGTATTGTAAATGAATGTCACTTAACATTGTATTTTGAGTTTAATCTTATGTATTGGCCTTTCAATTGATAGATAAGACTAACGTAAATAAGAGTCACAAAAATAATAGTTAAACTAATTTTTATCGCAATGTTTGTATCTGTTTGTCTGTCTATTTATTTATGTTATAATATTAGCAATAATTTAATATTATTTATATGTTAATAGTTTGATGCATACATACACTGTACTACTATTTGATTAGATTATTATTTGTAACTTTATTTAATAATATATATATTTAATGCTTTATAATTATTGAGATAATTAGGTTATTGATGTTAAAAGTTTTTAATAATATTAAACTAATTTACTAAATATTCATATCATTATTTTATAATAATCTTTATATAACTTTTAGATAACTTAAACATTATGCTTTAAATAATAAAATTTTAGACAATTATAATACAATAAATGTATTGATATTATATATATATATATATATATATATATATATTCTATAAAGTTATAGAAATTTTCATAATAAACAGTATTATTATTAGTAATAATTTATTAAAGTAAATAGTCTTAAATAAAAATAAACTTTGAAAATATTTATTTATTATTAATAATAAAATTTAAAAATTTTATAAATATTTAAATTAAAATCAGATTTTATATTTATAAATTTGGTTGACTAAGCTTATTAAATGTTTGTTATTATTATATAATGTTAATTAATTTTATGAATATTATAAATTTTACTAACTATAATAATAATAATACTAATGTAAACATTGAATATATATATAAAACCTAAAATAATTAAACTAAACAAAAAAAAACCATAATTTTTTTCTCGAAATTTTATCTGAATTAATTAAAACCCAGATAATATTATTATTGAAAATATATTAACAAAATTAAAATCTAAAAACAATTTAATTATAAACTGTATTGACATTAAATAAGTGGTCATATAATAAAAAAAAATACAATATAATTATAGTATAGTATAAAATAGATAACAACAAACAACTTTGATAATAATATAATATTAAATAGTTGTAAATTTGATTTAATAGTTAGATAACTCTCTCTCTCTCTCTCTCTCTCTCTCTCTCTCTC